>NW_027328918.1:0-102698 GCF_048564905.1 Vicugna pacos | reverse complement strand
TTTCTAGAAGTATATTTGGTTATTACTCTCACAACTGCTAATTTGTCCAGATGCATAGTTTTAAGCTTCGAGTGATTTATCTTCCCTTCATCATGCTGAAAATGTCTCTCCTTACACAGATTCATTATCATGGTGGCCCAGTTTTTTTTTTTATTTCAATTTGAAATTATATAGGCAGAGGTATCTTTTCACCAATTGTTACATCAATGTTTTGAACTATTTTAATATACATGCTGTTTACTAAAATAAAATTGTATAACATGAGAGTTGTTATATTTGGGGCAAAATGAGAACTATAATCTAGGAGACAGCACCTCAGATGGCTCTGAGGACCTTTTCTGAAGAGGCAGGGGGAAATTCAATATTATATATGTAATTTTAGTGAAGGGGAGTACGTGCAATCACACACACATTGAGTTCTTTTGCCAGATATGAGGAGCAGACATCACCATTAATGAATTTAGTGCTCTTCTCGATATAAGGAGATGCAAGAATTGGGGCTTATAAAATCTTCTCCTGAAAACATCTATCTGAAGCTCTATTTTGTCAGTTTTCCCACAGCACAATGTGCTCCATTCCTGATCTCCACTGTGAACTTTTAAGGAGTGTTGGAGGTCAGTGGCTACAGTGGCTTGTGATTGGTTATAGTACCAAGCAGAGGTAGATGTCAAATGTTATAAACGATTATTCCCCTTAACATTTTTATTTGAATCATTTTTGCTTACTTTTTTCTCCATTATAATTTTATATTTTACTGAAAATATAAAGACTTATGATTGATAAAAAATTCACTGTTTAATCTTTTATTTGTAAATATTAGAAAAGAAAGTTATTTTTGCTATCTCAACTTTTTTATAATTTTCTTTTAATTGTATCTGTGTTATTAACCATATAATAATCAATAATGCAAATTGATATAAAGTAACATGCATTTACAAAATCAAACAAGTTAGACGGAAGTATCATTTTAAGAATTACTTTTATTTATTGGCATTTATTTTGAAATATTTTCAAAATAGACGTGATCCTTATTTTGTCTACCTGTAGACTCAATACCCTTTAACATAGCATTTATATAATCATATCGTACTTCTTAAATTTTAAAAAATGTATCCTTTTCTTAGTATTTATATTTATTTTTTAGGATAAATATATAGTTACCATTCCTTCTGATTCTTTGAATGTCTTGGTATTACTTTGGCTTAACTACAAACATAACAACATTAGTGGTAACACAATTATAGAATTATAATAATTTCTCTCAAAGCTTTATAGCTATTTCCATAATATTTTGTGGCTAGTCAGTCTTTAATAGAAGAAGACAAGGCTATTCTTTATTTTCTCTATAGAAGTAATTTTGTTTATTTTTTTTCTGGTCCACTTTTAAATTTAACATTTTGAAATAGATATAGATATATATCTATTTTGCATTATAATTAAGCTTTAAACATGGTATATTCTTTTACTTATCTTGATAGGCCTATTTCCCTGCCCTGGGAACAAATCTGGATATCCAACAGTTTGGCACATTTTCTTGGTTGTTCTCTGATTGCTTAGAGTCAGGTCATACCCATGCTTTAGCTACTGCACTGGATGACTGGATTTCTAATGCTATTTCCGTCTTTTGAGCTGCAGTTTCATTAAATTTATGTATTATTTATTGTAGAAGCAAATAAAAGCTTATATTTGTAGGTAAATGGCATAAGTTTTAGTGTAATGTGGAGGTCACAATACAAATGCTTAGTTGATATAGATCTTTACTTTAAATAATGATGAAATTTTTTGATGTTAAGTTGCCTTCCTGCTTTCCTTCCCTCTTCTTTTCTTTCTTTTTGATTGGTATTTTTGGCTCTAAAATTTTTTTGGCAAAATCTTATTTGAATTGATACAGAGATGAAGGATACACACACACACACATAAATGTCTATATAAACTCTGCTAAATAATCATAAAATCTCTGTTTCTCGAATCAATTCAAAATATTTTAAGAATGCTGCTTTCCTTGAATTAAACTTAATTCTTCTCACTTATTTATTAAGCAGCATTCCTTTGTCATGCACTGACTACAGCATTGTTCTTCCACTAAGTAATTGTGTTTTATAAATTTGCAAGCAACCAGAGTGATTTCAGAATTTGTTAAAGATTTACAAAAAATTGACATGATCTTAACCACATGCTGCTATTGCCAATATGCCCGTTAGAGTGATGATTTTACTAAAAGCAATGTCAAACTCCTTCACATTCCTACAATAATGGCCTTACTATTATACTACAAAAGATGACATCTTCAAATAAAAATGTCTAACTCTATAACAATATTCCATGAATTCACTTATTACACAATATTAACAAACTACTTAAAGAATGACTCAAAACCATATAAGATATTATTTCACATGTATTGAAAAAATAATACGATGAAGTAAATTAAATCTAATGGTGTTAAATTATTCACAGCCTTTCTAATGATAAAAACTTTAAATATAAAATATTCTGCTTCAAAAATGCTTTCGGAGATGTTATAAATGGTGAGAGGATTATATATCATATATAGTTTTCTGTTTATGAATTTGATTATAGCAATGGAACAGTGCAGTATTAAATTTAAAAAAATGCATATCAATTGAAGATATAAATTAACCTCAAATTTGGGTTGTAAATAATTTTATATTTAGCTTTCAGTTTTTTTATGCGTTTTTATATAATTTCAGGAAAATAATTATCATATACAAATGTACAGATCTGAGTTATTATCTAATATGTCTCAATCTCAAGAGTTCTAAAACCCCTCCATTTCCTTCTTTCCTTCCTTCCTTCCTTCCTCTTTCCTTCCTTCCTTCCTTGGTATAAAAGTTAATTGTTGGCAATATTTTATCAGAACTTATAATGTGAATGAAGGATGAAAGATATATACATATATACACACACACATATAGTGATGATCCAACTTGGAATAAATATTTCCATATTTCTATGAAAAAATATGAATGAATTTAACTATAGTATGTAATTCCTTAACATTTTTCATAATATACAGTATATGTACTTACAACTTCATACAGTGAACTTAATTGTTGAATATCAACCTTCATGCATGGAAGCGTTTTTATGTTATTATAAAGTATACTTTAATAATTGTGATAAAGGAGAATTACATGGTGTTAAGGAATTATGTTAATGTAATGGGCTTTATGAATTCACAAATTAGCTGAGCAATGAGAGTGATTGGAATTAGATAGTCAAATCCCTTGAGGGGAGTAGGGGATTGATCTGTAAAAGATTATTTCTAAGAGTGAGAATAGCATGTGCATGCCCCTGTAGCATGAGGGAACATAGTTAAGTACGAGGATTGTCAGAAGTATATCTATGGTAATGATCCTGAAGGTGAACAAGGAGTGATTTGAGGCTACTAACAAGGGTAAGGCCAAACATGTAACAGTCAACATATTATAGCAGGCTGTCCGGCGAGCCGGCCCTCCGCCCGCGCCGCGGGGTGGGCAAGCGCCCCGCAGGGGTCTCGGGCTCCCAGCCCACTGCCCGGCCTCCCTGCCACATGCTATGCGTCATCCGGGGACGCCCCTCGCCAAGAGAGACCCTCAATCACAAGTCACCCGCCCTCCCCACCCTCCTGTCCGTGCCTTGCAACCCCGCCCCCGAACCGCCCTCCCGATCCCCGTGCAGTACCCCCCGCTCCTCGCCGGGAAGAACGGCAGTAACTCCAGCAGCCGTGGCGGCTCTTTGAGCCCAAGGGGCGAGCGAGGCAGCCATTGGCGGAGGCCGCTGACGCTGGCTGTCAATCCCGCGGCCCGGCCCCGCCCCACCGGCCGAGCGTGGCAGGACGCGGGGCCGCGGGGACTGTCGGGACGGCTCCAAGATGGCCGCGCGCTTGGGGTCCACACCTGCTGGCGTCCCCGAGCCCCGTTCACTGCCACCGCTGCTGACCGAAGCCGCCGGTCGGCCCGGCGACTCCGGGGGCTGTCCCCGCGTGGCGGGAGGCCGCCATGGTGAACCTGGAAAAGCTGGCGAAGGCCTTCGAGTGCCTCAAGTCCTTCCAGCAGCCGCCGCCGCCTCAGCCCCCTAAGCCGGCACCACAGCCTCAACCGCCACCGCCGAACGCCCAGCCCCCTCACCCGGCACCGCAGCCGCCGCCGCGTCAGCCGGTACCGCCGCCGATGCCGCCTCAGCCCCTTCAGCCGGCACCGCAGCCTCTACCGCCACCGCCGCCCTCCCAGCTATGGGTCAGGAGCCGCTGCACAGACGGTGAATCCCTGCGGGCCCCTCCCCAGCGCTGCGCGGGTCTCCGTCCCTCCCTCGGCCTCCCACGAAGGCCCCGAAGCGGTCCGGGCCCCACGCCTCTGCTTTCCCGGCTGCGAAACTCGGGAAGGAACGGGTCTGTGTTGTGATCCGAGGCCGCGCGTCCTGTTTGACTTCCTCTGAGCCACTCCCCACCCCTCTCCTCCTCTGGGCCAGGTGTAACATTTTGTCTTCCCTTTTCAACTGACGGTTTAAAACAGTGTTTCAGATAACTGTCAAAACACTGTATATGCAAAATACTAGGTTAACTTAAGGGAAGGAGTAGGAGAGAAGGGGGAAAGGAGCGAAGTTCACCGGTCACTTCTGTGGGGGTGGGTTAGGTGGTCACAGTGGTGAACGCTTAACTGCTACATGGCCCCGTGCGCTTACCATCATAGTCATTACTGTTACTAACCCCGGACAGCCCTGGTATTAAGGAGGCATGACCACAGAACATGTGCTCATTGAGCTTAATTTTACACAAACAGTAAGATTTCCACGGAATCAAGACAGGCAGTAAACGCCAGCTGCAGAGGACAGCATGTGCAGGGCTGGGAAATAGCATGGCATGATCAGAACTTTAGTTTGACTGGCTTGAAATGTAGAGGGAAAGGGAAACTTCACACTGATGAATCAGAGAGGAGATAGCTGTTTTTTATTAAACTAAAATGGTTGAATGAGCCTTGTTGATTAATGATTTGCCTTAGCAATTTGAATTTGGATTCTGCAAGTATTTTACAAGTTCTGTAAGAAGCTTGTTTTAAAATTTCAGAACTCTTAAGGTATTAGAAGTTCAGTTTTATTTTATAAGAATTTTTAAAAAGTGTTTATTTAACTCAATTAGAACAGAGTTCCTTTAACATAGGAGACTTTATTATCTCATGTATTAATACCCTCTAGAGGTACACAATGAAAAATGTGATTTATAAACAGATACATACAGACACAAGGAAAACAGAGCATGTAGCTTCAGTAACAGTTTAAGAGAAAAGTCAGAAACAGAAATTTTCCCTGGTCAAAATATCAAAAAAAGCACCTGGGGCTTATATCTCTTAATTGATTTGAGCTCTAAATGGACAAATACACATTTTAAAAAAAAATTGCTAAGAACAAGATTCTTTTTCATGTTGAATAATAATTTTGGAGTTTAAATAAATACCAACAATAGAGCTATGAGGGAGGAAAAATATAAAATACTGATTTTTTTTTTATTTCACCGTAAGGTGCATTCTTAAATACATAGGAGAGAACTGTCATGATTTGCGCAACTCGCTTGCAAATAGTTCAACAGTATTAACAATGATTGAATTTAGGTGGTGGGCATATGGGAATTTATCATCCTATTAAACAGTTTTCTGTACTTCTGAGACTTATAATAAAACATTGGGAGGAACCTGTTAGACATAATGCTCTATGTGAAGTAATTTGTTCCGTTTGTGAAATTCTAGGAAGGTTAAAATGCATGTTCATAACATCAAGAAAATCACAAGCATTTACGATGTAATCAGAACTACCTGAGGATCTGTGAAACTTGGTGAGTTGGTGAATTTTTTAAAATGTCTTAAAACATTTTGTTTTTACAAAGATTACAGGAGTAAGAGAAGATAAATCTTAATCAACTCTTAATATTTTTTTCCTGGTTGATGTGATATAATTAAATGTGGGGAAAAAAGATAAATTTTAAAAGGAGATACTACCTTGATGGTTTTCTATGGAGGAAACTCAAGCAGGAGGAAGTTTAATTTAAAAACATAAATTACTGCTCTTTATAATACATTCTAAGTTGTCATTCTTTTGAATGCCTTCCTTTCCAGACAGATGTGTTATTCTGGGTGATCATCAGGACCTCTGGGTATTTGGAGGTATTGACCTAACCAGTGGAACTGCTGATTTATAAGAAGTTGTCCAGAATTTTGGAAAACTGATTAGTAGAGGTAAATAATGTTTCCTTGGCAAGTGATGACAGAAAGTGACTTCAGTGAATTTTCCTTTGTTTTTAGGCAGATGTACCTAACCATGTATGTTAACAATGATTACAAGCTGGAGACTGAGAAGAACTGCCATTTTTGCCAGCTGGGATGCAGAAAAATTTGGACTTCTGGGTTCCACAAATGGGCTGAGGTAACTAAGACAGTAAACATATCTTCTTGGTCAACATGTATCTCAGGGTAATCACAGATGTGTTCCATTACCTGATACTGTTTTAATTTGGATAAAAACAAGAAAATTTAAGAAATAGAGTTTGGTTTTGCTTTTACATCAGTTTGGCAAAACAGAACAACCTCTTAATTACTAAGCACAAACCAACTTTTTCATTATTTTTAAAATATTTTAGTTTCTATTTATATTTGTTTTGTGATAAGTAAGTAAAATCTGTAAGCTCAGAAAATAGTCAAACCTAGGAAGCTGCTTCTGACAAGTGAATTAGCCTATTGAAAATCTGATTTAGATCTTTGGCATTAATTTTCAAGTTTTTACACTTTCCTCGGATTTCTTCTATCCAGGAAAACAACATGCTCTTTTTAGATGACTATACTCTGATTATAGTCTCTCCTTTATGGATTCCATACTAAATTGTAACCATAGGTATATTTTACCATTTACAAAAGTGTCTGGTAGGGAAGTATAGTACAATGATTTTGTAAATTGAATTACTCTAAAATTTCAAGGATTTATTTTTAATTCAATTATGATTAATTTTCATTTGTCACTGACTCTTAATGCTTTATTTTAAAGTGTCTCTCATAGACCCCCTTCTTTCATCTTCTTCCCTTAGGCTCTCTGTCCAGTAACTCTAAGTTCTTACATGTTCAAGGTAGGCTTGTGTATTTTTTTAAAGGCAGGTGCACCAAAAAGCACTTTCCTGTGACTATCCTCTGTTTTGTTCATCATTTATGAGTCCAAATTTTATAGAATTGATTTAAAGAATGTCATATCTTTCTTATTATTGTGAATGGTTTTTAAAATGCTTTCCTTCTGACTCATTTCTGCATACTTTAAAGTAATAATATGAATCAAATAAGTATGGGAATAAAATCACAGTTACTTGTATCACATTTGATTCCACTTATATGGCAAAGTCTTATTATTATGTTGGTGTTATGAACATGCATTTCATAATACACTTATTTAGATGAATCAGAGCTTATTCATTAAGGCCATTTACTTTTAGAAATATGTAGTTTCTTGTGAATACATGTATATAGAAATACATGTGTCTTTTTATAATTTAAGCAGCTTAAAATACAGATAAAATAAATCCAAGATACAAGATAATATGCCTTGCATTAATTTAAATTCATGTGAGTTAAAAGACAATTTGAATATTGTTTCCCATTTTCTACTAGCTTCTTGATCATATTCGGCAGCACATTTATATTTACGTATAGTTAAGGAATCTTTTTTATTTCTACTGTAGCTCTGTCATAATGGAAACTCTGCAGCAGAATCAGCTGTTATCTATCCCATGTGGTCAAGTGCAGAGGTGAGAATTCTCATTTGTTGGATGACCACTCACAGCTTTAAATGTTTTTACTGTAACTGCTTTTATAAGGTAGCAAGCTAGAGAGAGAGAGAGAAACAGAGAGAAGAAAAGAGTTCTCTCTGCATATTCCCATGTGTGTGATGGCATTAGTCTTCTTCTGCTGTATTTTTCTAGAATGTGTGTGCGTGTGTGCATGTATGTGTGAGAAATGTCTTGTCTTTGTCCTAATAGCCACTCTTCTCTCCCTCTAGTTTTTTCTCTATCCTCCCCTCCTATATTTTTCTTTTTCATCAATATCTTCTCTTTCAAAAAATTCTTGATAAATCAAATTTCCAACTTCCTCACTTTTAATATGGTAAAGTTACTTGGATCCCCAACATCAAGTGATCTCATACTTTAATGTCCGTAAGGATTGCCAGGGACACCTTTCAAAAATACAGATTTCCAGGCCTTACTTTGAGCAGTCCTCTTCCAGTAGATCCAGGGTGAGGCTGAGCATCTCCGAGCCTTCCCCCTTCATATTATGGTGCAGGGGATCAGGGGCAGTTTTCCTCTGGGTATCCCTGCTTTTGCTATGAACAGTGGTTACAGCATCACTAATATTTTTCTTTCTTGTTTTAATTGCATTAATATTATCAACCAGTTAATAGCATTTTCTTAAAATTATGGTCAAAAGCATAGGTGTTTGATTTATAATGGTATCTGCAAACCACTCTTTTACTGAATTAATTTGTTTTGCTTGTATTTCCAAAATTGTAAACGCTGTGAGTTAAATGACTGCTTTGCTTCAACTACAGGAGAATGTGAAAACACTCCAGGAGAGAGAGGTTGCATATATCAATGCAGACTCATACACAGAAGGTAAATTTTATTTCAGATTGTCATTAAATAGTATACCAGTATTTAAGTCTATCAACTCCAACTCATAAACTAGGATTATCCTCTTTCTATGAGATGCCTCAATAATACCTCCATTTCTCCATTTTACCAGAGAGAACATTATTATGATTCAAATGAATCAATATGATTCATAACTAAGCTATTGATCCTAATTTCTTTAGTCTATTTACCATTTGCGTATCTTGGATTACTACTTAAAACTTTAGTACTTTTGACATTCTTCCTGTGGAGCTATTTTTAAAAGTTGGGCTAAAATATTTCATACAGAAATAGTTCCTGTATGTATTGGAACAACTCAAATAAGCACCCACTACAGACTTCCTTTTGACCCTGACATGTGGCATGTGCATCTGTAGGCTTTCATCGTATTATGGTTATTTCTAGGTAAGTGTCACAGGACAAATGTTAGTTACTGACATGCTCTAGTCTAAAGTCTTGATATTGAATTGAATGAATGAATAAAAACATGAACATTATGGCCTTACCACTTCCTTTGCCAAAGACCCCTAGGTACTGCTGCCGTAATGAGCAATGACCCTTACTGTTACTGCAGGAGCTGCAGCCTTAGCAGCAGAGTCTGCCTCTGCAGTCTCCTATCCTGAGTGTGTGCTGCAGCCTCTCTGGCTCCTGAAGAGTTATTTCCACCTTGTGTTTTAGTTTTAGCCAGACTGTCTGTCTGTCTGTCTATTTATCTCCCTACCTATCTATCTATTCTAAAATTTTATTTATTTCTTTTTACTGAAGTACATCTGATTTGTAATATTAGTTTCAGGTGTACAGCAAAGTTACTCAGTTATATACATATACATATACATATACATATACATATACATATACATGTTTTTAGATTCTTTTCCATTATAGGTTATTATAAGATACTGAATATAATTCCCTGTGCTATACAGTAGGTCCTTGTTGGTTATCTGTTTCATATATAATAGTGTATATCTGTTAATCCTGAACTCCTAACATATCTCTTCCCTTCCCCCTTTCCCCTTGGGTAACCATAGTTTCTTTTCTATGTCATGAGTCTATTTCTGGTTTGTAAATAAGTTCATTTGTATCATTTTTTTTGTTTGTTTACATTCCACATATAAGTGAAGGAATGTGATATTTGCCTTTCTCTGTCTGACATACTTCACTGAATATGATAATCTGTAGGGTCCACCCTATTTTTAATTCTCCAGGAATGATGCCTTCAATTTGAAATCTGTTATATATTGTTTATAATTAGAAAATAAAGTTAGAATTAAATACAGGTTTGTAGTCCATTTGGAGGTATTAAGATTCTCTTTTATTTATTTTGCAGGAATTATACTCTCAGAGTTGACTGTACACCCCTTCTTTTCCAGTTGGTATATAAACTGACAAAAGAGGTATGTAAGTAGATCTTTCTTAATGATTTCTGATGAGTAGATAAATCAATATCTTTTGTTTTCTAAATTACTAATATTTAAACTGGTGACAGACAGCTGATTTGTATAAACAAGAAATCAGAACGAGTTTTAATACACTACTTATGTGACATAACTATGAGAACAGTAGTGCTAGTCTCTGTTCTAATAATAGTTCCTAATAATTGTATACATTTGTTAAAATGTGCAGGGTCTATTGTTTCATGCGGCAGAGTCTCTTTGATATAACAGAAAGAATACTGACCTGGGTTGGGGAAGCCTTGGCTGTGAAGATTGCCTTGGCTATTCATTCATTTATTCATTCATTCAGGAAGTATTTATTGTGTGGTTACTATGTATCAGGTCCTATGAAAGGAACTCTAGCAGCAACAGTGATAAAAGGACAAGGTTACTGAATCCAAATACTTTGTAATCTAGAGAGGCCACAGACCTGTAAATGAGGACTCATACTTCACTTGAATATTGGATGCTATATACAGTGGAGGACAGTTGCAGAAGAGAGAAGTTAAAATCCTGGGGTAGCTGGTGAGGTTGGAAAGCATTAGAAGGTGTTTAGAGAAGGATTAGTGGTTAGGCTGTAAAATGGAAGGATGTGAAAGTGGGGAGAATGTTTCTCCTCAGAGGACACAGGACCTAATAAAGATGTGGATGTGTGAAAAACATTTCCTGACCTCTGGGTAATGCAATATAACCTAAATGTAAGGTGTTGGTGAAAAAGCTGGTAAGAAATGGGGCCTGACACATAGGCCTAAATGTTCATAAATCTGGTGATGGTGAAATTAAAGAATCTTTAACAAGGTTGTACATTATCATTTTTATTCATTAGAAAAATTACTCTGTATCAGTGCAGTGAATAGGTTAAGCTGTAGTAAGTCTAAAAGCAAAATGGAAATAATTCCACATACTTATTTAGCACACAGGAATTTATAAATACTAGTTATTGATGTAAAAAGTACTCTGAAAATGCTACTGCACTCTGAATCTCTAAAAATTATGTGATCTACTCATTGAGTATATGTGTGCTTCATTTAAATAACCCCCCATTATAGAATTTAACTGTAGAAATGTTTCTTTCAAGTAGGTATCACTTAGATGACAGTGGGAAGTAGATGTCACATCTCTGTGGTCCTGTTTCCAAATCGCCCTTCATCTTGCCCTGTCCTTTTCACTGTTAGTGTCTTTAACATCTCATCCTCCCAAGTGAGCATCCTCCCATGCCCATCACAACTCCCACCATACTGGGAAGCTTAGGTCCTTGATCCTTTTATTGAAATGTCCCATAAAAACATCTAAAAGCACGCTGAAAAGACAGCCCTTGTTGGGGAATCCTTCTCAGGAGATACATTTACTCTCTGTCCTACAGAGGAGGCTCCTGCCTTTATAGGAGGGGTAGTAAGAATTTTAGGGCCAAGAAGGAGAAGCTTAGGTCTATCCCCTTTGTACATTTATTTAATAAGTATTAAGTGTGTAAGTGGTTACCATAGTGACAGGATAAATCAAACATAGTTTCTATTAGTGTGTTACCTGTGTAGCCAGGAGAGACTATGATCAAGAATTTTCAAACCCAAGATAAGAGATTAAAATCACCAACGCGAATACAGATAAAAGTTTGGGAAGCAAAAAAATAAGTATCTTAGTTTATTATTTTACATGTTGGAATTAAACAGCCTGCTTAATGGGAAATTGCAAATTTTTTTCCCATTTTAAAGCCTCTTTTATGTTAATTTGAATTTAATTTTCATGCCACTTTAGATACAATATATTTGTCTTTCAGAGTTTTTGTTTTAGGTAGATTTTAACAGTTTAACTGGGAAATTAAAATGTATATTTAGAAGTTACATTATCAGGATGAACTAATTAATTGTCCAGAAGAGAAGAGTGAGATTTTATAATCTTGTTTGATTTGATTGTCAGTGGAAGAATCAGACATCATTCATCTGGAGAAATGCTATTGGTTGCTGAGGGCTCAATCCCAAACTGGATGATTTGATTTAGAGACATTTGGCCCATTGGCTTCACCACCAATTCGTCCATCTCTGAGTGAAGGTGGGAATCCTTCTATTTTCTACAAATGTTCTTTGCTAAACACGTGAGCCTTGTTCCACCTTTGGAGCCTTGTGTAAGTCGGTTTACCTTTCTGCACTTGAATATTCTCATATATAAAATCAGTTTGACCAAGACAATCATTATGAAAGTGTGCTTCAGTGCGGTGCCTCAGCATCTGGTGCAGGGTCAGGGTGGTGGACACTGAATAGGCAAAGCTCTAGCTTCCACACATGACCCCACCTCTTCCTCAACTGAGGAGTGTCTATTGTATTTCTTTTATATAGAAGAAGGTTCCACTGCTGTATCCTTCCCCCACCCTTAAAAAATTAAGAAACCACTAGACCATCTTTAAGGTCCCCACTTAGCTCTAAACTTTTCACTACTATATATATATATATATATATATTTATTTATTTATTTATTTTAAATGAGGTTTACAAGGAGCAGTTGTGGGTGATAATCCCAAAAACTGTATTTGAAATCTGAAAGCTTGGGTTTTTCTTCTGATTCAGACCTTTTTAAAAATATTTCTCACTTTTAGCAAGTCATTTAACTACTTCTTAGCTCCAATTTTCTGCTCTTTGAGGGCACAGAATTAGATTCTTGAAATAGACAGTCTGTATTCTTCAGGTTTCTAGTGTGTTTTAGAAATATTTATTTGTTAGGGGAGCTAGAACAGACAGGGTTTCCACTTCAGTGCAGTTATGTTTTTACCTTTTTATAATTAGAGATTGAGAAATCATTTCATTTGAAAATAAAATGATTCCTTTTATTTTTTATGAAAAGTTTAAAAACCACAGGATTAGATTATAAATTGTCCGTTATTTCTGAAATTTAATATATTTAGTTGTACAGATTAAGTGGTACAATGAAGACTGCAGTACAGAATTTCTGTCTCTTATAATATAGTGTGTTAGTTTTCTTTGCTTCATGAAGGAGCCGTATGAAGCTCATTAATAACAACACAGTATATCTTTGATAGAGTTCAACTTTTCTTCTTCCTTTTTCCTTTTTCTTCTTAGTCTTTCCAAATTAGGATAATTGTGGTCTCTGACTTTTTTCCAGTTAAATTTTTAAAATACATTTTTATTTTTTACATTCTACAATCACTTTTGACTTTTGGAATTAATATAAGATAGAGATAGGTATGCAGACAAAACCAAACACTAAATGATAGTATTTTCTTCTAGGAAGTTAAATTTTGGTTATAATTATGCCAGGGGAAAAAAAATAAACTTCCTAAGACAGTGGAAACTACTGATAACTTTTAAAAACTAAATCAGTTTATGCGAGTCATGCCTCCTTTCATAAGCATGTCATTATTAACAGGAAGTTTGTTGGCTGTGATTTATTCTGTCTGTGTTCCTATTTTACAGGTTTATTTAATGCTTTTGGTGGAAATCATGACAGCCACATAGATTTTAAGGAGATATCCTGTGGGCTATCAGCTTGTTGCAGAGGACCTCTGGCTGAAAGACAGAAATGTAAGTGTGTTAAACATCACAAAATTTGGAAGCTATACAGAGAAAAACATAGCATCCATTCATGTAAAAAATCATCTGATTAAGGCTTGAATTTTCATCCCTTTGGCAAATAGCAATCTCTTGCTGAGGTTTTACTGAGGTCAGTGTAAAGGTTCAATCATCTATTCTTTTTTACTGTGGAGTAATTTAAGATCTTTGTTATTAATAATGGTTGATTTTCCAGATAAATGTACAATTCATGATAAATGAACTACATCAATCATGATGTGTTTAAAAATGTTAAGCATATAGAAAATATTTTCTGGTAGTCTATATAGAAAATTTGTCTTGCTTAACTTGAATTCCAACTTATTTTCTATCACTGTGTATATTGATATTTTATTAGCAAAATTAAATTTATGATAAAACAATTTTATTAAATACTAAATTTATCTTTTAAACCTATCTAAAATATTATGGCATAATTTATAAGCATATTACATACCTAAATCTTAACCATATTTGTTTAGGAAAATGCAGCAGTTTACATTTAATTGGAACATAATTCTTACATATTCACTAGGGACATTATCTCTGCATCTTTCTAAAATACAGCTTCACAAATACTGCATATTTTGGGTATGATACTTAATAGTTCAATATTCTTTAGTAATGTTGTACTGTGATGCACTCAGTTTAATTTAATAGCATAATTATTACATGGGTGTGTGAAGTAGATAATTATTTAATCTTAAAAATTTAGATTTCTTTTATCTTCCCTGATAGTATAACATTACTCTAACCTGGCTTTGTGATAGATTATTTGTTCACATTAAAGTTCTGGTATTAAAGAGGCTGAAGTCTTTGTTTCTCAATTGAGGTTAATTGTTGTCTTAAATTTTTTTTAAATTTATTTTTTTGCCAGTGGACTAGTGGAAGTTAACCAACTAGACTAACTAGCAATTTTGCTGATATTGATGTTAATTAGCAAAGTGCTGATATTTTGGATTTTTAGCTTGTTGTATATAAACTTCATTGAAGATTTGAAATTGTTCTTAGGCAAAAATATTGGGTGCACATTAATTACATTGGAGAGGCAAAATCGTTATACAGTCATCTCTCATTATCTGCTGAGGATTGGTTCTGAGACCCCCTCAGATACCAAATCCATGGATGCTCATGTCCTTATGTAAAATGGCATAGTATTTGCATATAATCTATGCACATCCTCTTGTATACTTTAAATCATCTCTAGGTTACTTGTAATACCTAATACAATGTAATTATTTGTAAGTACAATGTAAATGATATGTGAATAGTTGTCAGTGCATAGCAAATTCAAGTTTTGCTTTTGAGAACTTTCTGGGAAAATTTATATATATATATATATTTTGATCTATTGTTTATACCTGTGAATGCAGAACCAATGGATACGGGGAGCTGATTGTAGCAGCTTTTTGTTGATTCTTAATGTAGATGGAATATTTTCAGCATTGTAAGAATCAACCCTGAAGTGATCAGTTATAAATATTAGAAATTAATTTAAAAGCTTGAATTACCTTCTCAAAATCTGTGAGATATTCTATAGTAACTTGGCCCTTCTTTTTCAGTTTGCAAGAAATTTAACTTTAGGTTTAGGTGAAGGATAGAGTTCTCACAGCTGGCTAATGATATAAGGAGAGAGACTTGTGAAGTGTACAGGAATTCCTACAAGTTCAAAGGAATGTAATGACACAATCTCCCCCAAATAAGAACTTAATCCAGAATGTAGTTGTTTGAGGAACTAAGTAATTTCACTAGGGCAGCTTGTAATAAAATGTATTATACTTCAGAATATAAAAGTAATTTTCCTCCATAAGAGTTTCTTCTCTTTAGTTTGCTTCAAGGTATTTGATGTTGACGGTGATGGAGTTCTTTCTAGGGTTGAACTGAGAGACACGTGGTTGCACAGAGGTCTGGAAGGACAACTGCACCGATGATACCCTGGTAAAGTCTGATTGTATACATCTTCTTGCATGTAAACTTCCAACAGGAACATAGAGTGAAGAATTTTTTAAAAGAGGTTGAGAAAAAGATTTCTTACTACTTCTAGGTTCTATACTATGCTACTCAAAATATTCATAGCCAAAGATGCAAAATTGGGAAGAGAATTTGCCTTAGAAAATTTAATAAACTGAATGTATTATGTAAAAAAAAAATGAAACCACTGGAAAATTGTCATAAATTTTTAAGGTAAACGAGCAATCTATTTCTGGAATTAAAAAAAAAAAAAACTTGACCGAAAAAATATTTTATACTTCAGCTACTGGCTAATAAAAATGATACCTTCTCTTTCCTAACTACTGATTTGGGTTTCTGGTTTTAAAGGAATTACTTGTGGATCTATCCAACATTGTAGAAGACACATAGAATGCACATGACACCACAAAGGTGAGTCTAGCAGAGACTAATTTATTCTTTTCTAAAAATACATTATATTCTGAATTGGTATACATACCTTACATATACATACTTGAATCTCTTCTGCATCATCCCTGCTAAATGCTTATTTGGACCTGTGGTTACAATAACTCTAAGTTGTCCCTAAGGAAAGCCCATTCGACCTTTAAACAACTCCATTAAGTGTTATTTACATAAAAACATTATATTTTATAAGCTAGGCATTTTGTAAAAATTAAGTAGAGACAACCCTTGCCATCTGTAGTTTATAATCTTTACTTCTCCCAGTTTAATACATTATGGTAAG
The DNA here is from genome assembly GCF_048564905.1 of Vicugna pacos. Lineage (NCBI taxonomy): Eukaryota > Metazoa > Chordata > Mammalia > Artiodactyla > Camelidae > Vicugna > Vicugna pacos. Next base: position 86,351 of record NW_027328918.1, on the reverse strand, counting down.
ACAAAACTTATATTGAGCAAAAGAAGCCACAGAATAAAAGAACACATTGTACAATTTAATTTATATGAAGTTCTAGAACAGAGACAGAACTAATGTTAATAAGTGTTACAATAGTGATTTTGGAGATGGGTGACTTAACTGAGAAGGACCATAGGATATCTGGGATGATGGAAATTATTTTTTATCTCAATCTGGGTGGTGTATATAGTTTTTAAAATTTTTTTTCAATAATATTGGTGAGGGTCTGTCCTAAGTTTTTAATAGCAGCCAGAATAAGTGTATAATAGCAGAAACAAGCATGTACTTTACAAAGAATAAAGCCTTGAATTTTTTTAGTTTCACAACATTTATTAAAAATATTATAATAGGTTTGCCTTAATGTCTATGTATCCCTGTGAAACTGAAGATAATCCATATATGTGAGACACATATGAGTTAATTTGACCCTTTCTATTCAAATGTTGACATGTACAAAGTTGCAGATGGTAGGACGTAGACCATAGTGGCCTTACACAGGCTTAGAAAAATAAGTAACATTTTTTTCAATCACAAATCCAGAAGAAATCATCATAGTCTTATTAACTGACACTCAATAGAAATAAATAATAGAAATGAATTTTTCAGGGCTTGATCTTTGTTTGGCAATTGAGATAACCGTCTTCATTTACTTTTCTGCCCAAAACTAAGGTAGCCATTTCTATTTGGTATATATGAAAACAGAAACACAGGAAAGTTTCTACTAGGAAATACCTTATGTAGAGATACAATTTCCATCGCCTTTCTTCTGGGTGTTTGATAAGTATGAAGGTTATCATTGCTGTCTATTTTTATATAAGACCGAGTTTCTTCTTATGGCTGTACTTTTGAACATTAAAGAAAAGATCATTTAGCTACTCCATCTCCATGTAACCATAATAATGAAATGGTAAAAATTTAGAATAGAATTTGGACCTTTCAACCAAACCTATTACCCATATTCACTGGTGACTAGACGGTGACAATATTACCCATTATTTTGTACCATTACGTTGGTGTTAATATACTTCAATGGAAGTTGCATCATGAAAGCCAATAATTACCATCACAGTGCTTTAAAATCTTTCCTTATAATAAATGGTAATATATATTGAATGAATACATGAATATCATTAATAATAAATATTATTATATATCATTAAATAATAAATCATTAGATAATAAAAATATAATTAAGTAATAAAAGCTAAGAACATTATTATTCATCTAGGATTGTTAAGGTGATTGTTCAAAACATGAAGTAAGAAGCATTTGGTTATATTTTTGCCTTCCAAGAAATATTGTCTGCTGTATATAAATGTAATTTTTGGTACACTTTGACACCAAAAAAAAAATACTGCTTTACTCAACTTGTGAATGTAATGTTAAATTTTATTTTGAGGAAATGTTAATATAGATACTCATTTATTATATATATTTAGTTTTTTTAAATCTCTTAAGAAGTCTAATAATATTGCCAGATGTTTTAAAGATCTTAGAAAATTGTTAGGGTCAAAGGGCATAATCCAAAGAGTTTGGAAAAATGCTTTCAAAGTTAGTAAATAGTCCTTTTTCTCTACCCAGAACCTTTTGTGGGTTCTGTTAGTAAACTTCACCTTGAGCCAGAAGATACTGAGAGTTATTTCCCAGGTCTTACTTGAGGAAGATTTTTGGTGATAAATTGCCCACGTTATGACTGACTACATCAGAGTTTGGTTACTTTTGAACTTACTCTTGCTGGCCTACTTTCAGATGAATACATAACATCTACATTAAATCATTAGTTTTCTTTCAGACAAATGACCATTGCAAGTTTAATAAAACAAATTTAATTCAAATAATATAAGAAAATGAAGATTTAAGATATTCTTAAATATTGTTTCTCTTTCAGAATGGCCATCTTAACTCTAGAAGAATATCAGATCTGGACTGTGAAAAATGTTCTTGCCAATGAGTTTTTTAATCTACTTTTCCAGGTATGTTTAAGGTAAATAACAGAGACCGAGGGCAGTGGTACCAGTAGTTCTACATCTTTTCCATTATGTAGTAGTTAGACAACTAGACTACAAAACCATATATTGTCAAAAGAACTGCATTAACCTGTACACCACCTGCAGATGGTAAGTTAGAGCGTGCCTGCTTCTCAGAGTCACAATGTGCATGATAGGAAAGTAGAGTATAGCTGATAATGTCTATCTTAATTACTCTTGATAGAGCAGATTGTAGACACATAAAAAAGAATTTAAAATGAAAAAGCCATTATAATTTGCTATTTTTCTTTACTTTTTTTTAAGACCCTCCCTAACAAGTAAGGCAGTGTGAACAGAGACATAGATCATAAGTTGGCAGCTGTAAATTTTTCACAAAGTATACCATCTTTCCAGTTAGGAGGTTATTTTAGATGCAGAGCTGTTTCTTAATTTTCTTTCTTTCTTTCTTTCTTTTTTGTAATTTAATTCTTTAGAAGGTCCAATAAAGATTGAAGGAGAAAGGAGGAAAGAAAAGCTGTCAGGGGTGAACATGAAATCATAAAACTTGCCAGATTTTAAGTATTTTCCCAGTTAAAGTAGTTCTCTTTGCTCCAATTTAAAGAAACAACTTATAGTTTCCCATTTTTCATAATTCTTCAAAAATATATGTTGATTTAATAGTATTTTACAGGGGGGAGGGCTGTGAGTAGGGACAGACTGGAAGTTCAAGATTTGTAAATACTGACAGGTATATATAGAATAGATAAACAAGCTTATACTGCATAGCACAGGGAAATATATTCAAGAATTTGTAGTAGCTCATGGTGAAAAAATATGAAAACAAATATACGTATATTCATAAAGGACTGAAAAATTGTGCTGTACACCAGAAATTGACACAACATTGTAAATGGACTATAACTCAGTTAAAAAATAAAAGATAAAACTGTTAGAACACTATAAAAAAAAGTAGTATTTTACATTTTTCTTATTTTATTCTCCTTTTCTTATAAAAGCACCCCTATGAAGATCAATAAGGCTTGATATCTTCATATCTATCATGATCCTCCATTGTGAATACAGAGTAACCTGCCTGTGGCACAGCTATGTTAGAATAAATGAAAATTGAACTCTTCCTGACAGCTAATAACTAATGTATATTTAAAGCATATGAAATCTGATAAGCCTGTGATGCCCATTTAAATCAATCAGTTGCTCCACTGTCAGTTATCTGTCAGGATCTAAGTTGATGTCTTTATAGAATATAAATACATGTAAAAATAATATAAACCTACTATAAACAGGAATGACTTGCTTAGTAATATGAAAATTGAGCAGCTATTTTTATCTCATTTAAAACGATGCCCTCAATTACTTTGTTATCATTAATTATATAGATATTTTGACCACTTAAGTTTGTGTCTGAGTCATCTGGCAGCTCTTACATAGCAAAGCATTTTGAACTTTTATATTGCCTTTCCTATTTTCTCATGCTTATCAGGGACTTGCATAGGCACTATTTTTTCTATGACTCTATAAACAGATTTATGCCTGAAATTTTCTTTTGTGTCTCAGGGTTTCTAGCATTATATTACTGACAGATTTCTTGTTGGTTACCAATCTCATTTGTTTCTTTGTATATATACTCCTTTCAGTCCTTTCAAATATATATATATATATATGTAGTCAGTTTACAATGTTGTGTCAATTTCTGGTGTGCAGCACAATGCTTCAGTCATACATGAACATACATATATTCATTTTCATACTCTTTTTCACCATAAGTTACTACAAAACAGTATTGGATATATTTCCCTGTGCTATACAGTATGAACTTGTTTATGACTTGGGAGTTTGAGATTTGGAGGTACTAAATATTAACATTACATTTTATGATGCTCACTTTATCCCATATTCAGACATGCTTTTAAAACTTTATGTTCACTTAATATATAAGTAAGCAGACTTACTCTAAATTGTTTTATTTTCTGTCTGTTTCTAAAATAGAATTAGCTAATAAATTCAGTGATAAAAGCTTGAATTATTCTTTTATTTTATTTGCCAAGATCCCACTCCTGGCTGACCATTTTGGGTATTTAAGTATAAAGTAAGTAAATGTCAGTAGAATTAGGAAACCATTCCTGTGGTAATATTATTTTCAGTCCTTTCAAATAAACTCAGTGCCCAATATTTTGCAGAGGAAGCATTCTAAACATGATCAGGATCTTCTGTCTTGTACGTTTGTCAGAAAGCGTGAAATGTTAAACAGTTTGATAAACAGAACAGTTCACCACACTGACCCCTACCTATATCCATGTTCTAATCCTGAAATCTGTGAATATGTTATTTTACATGGCAAAGGGGATTTTGCAGATGTATCAGGTTAAGAACTCTGAGACAGGGAGATTAGCCTGGATTATCTACATGGGCCTAGTCTAACAACAGGAGTCCTTAAAAACTGAAAATCTTTCCCAGATGTGGTCAGAAAGATATGACTTTGGAAGAAGGATTAGAAAGCTGTAAAGCTGTTAGCTTTGAAGATAGAGGAAGGGCCATGGGTAAAGAAATGTGGGTGAACACTAGAAGCCGGAAAAGACAAGGAAATATATTCTTCCTTTGACTTACAGAAGGGCATACAGCCCTACTGACATCTTGATTTTTAGCCAAGTGATACATGTTCCTCACTTGACCTACAGAACCATAAAATAATAAGTTTGTGTTGCTTTAAGCTGCAAAATTTGTGATAATTTGTTACAGCAGTGATAAAAATAAATATAGGGGAGGTAATCCAAATTTATGGATTGGAGGGCTCAACATTTTAAAGATGTCAGTTCCCCTTCAACTGATTCAAAGATTTATATGTGCACATCAAAATCCCCAAAACTTAATTGTTGTTACTGTTTATTTGTAGAAATTGACAAGCTGATTCTAAATACATAGAGAAGCTTGAAGAGCCAACAATAGCCAAGATGATATTAAAGAACAATGTTAAAGAACTTATTATAAAACAATATTAACTCTATGTGATAACTACCTAAAGTTAGACATATAGACCAATGGAACAGTATTGAATTAAACCCTGTACCATACATGAACAGTAATTTTAGATAGATTATAAATCTAATAAATTTGAAACAAAAAGCAAAGCATCTGGGGGAGAGTAAAGCTCAGGTGGAATGTGTGCTTAGCATGCATAAGGTCTTGGGTTCAACTCCCAGTACCTCCATTAAAATAAATAACCTAATCCCCCACCAAAATAAAGCATCTAGGAAATAGTGTAGGAGATATTTTAATGACTTTGAAGTGGCAAAGAGTTCTTAAACAGGAGACAGCACTAAACATAAAAGAAGAGTTTTAAGTTAGACTTCAGTAAAATTAAGAATTATTTTTATCAAGAGATACCATTAAGAAAGTGAAAAGCCACACGGTGGGAAAATATATTTGCTATACCTATATCCAACAAAAGACTTGTATCTAGGGCATATAGAGAACAAAAACCAGTGGAGAAAAAGGCAAAACCTCAATATTAAAATGTGCAAAAAAATTGAACAAGTGCTTCACACACAAAAAGAAAAATCCAAATAAGCTATGAAAAGTGGCTGACCTCTTTAGTAATAATAAAAATACGTACTAAAACCACACTTGGAACACCATTAGACATCCACTAGAATAGTTAGTTGTTAAGTGATATGAAGCATTGGTGAGGGTAACATGCAATGGGGACTCTTACACATGGCCAGTGGGAATATAAATTCTTTCAAATACTTTGAAAGTAGGCTTTTTGAATGAAAGTTATATATGTATATGTGTGTGTGTATATATGTACACACACATACACATACATACATACACACACACACACTCCCTGTGTACCCTTCAGAAGCTTCTACATCAGAGCACAAAAGGACATCCAGAAAATTCTCATAATCACTATTTGTTATAGCCCCAAATAGAAAATGACCCAAACACCTGTCAACAATAAATACATAACCATAAGTGGTGGCACATGCATACAAATTGTATACTTTAAAGCAATAAAAATAAATATACCAGTTTACAGAAAACACTAGTGGATGAATCTTACATAATGTTGAGTGGAATGTAAGGGACTAAAACTTTCAAAAGCAAAAAAAAAATCCATGGTGGCTGAATTTAGGATGGTGAATCCATCAAAGGGGTGCCATAGTATCTGGGAAGAAACCCAAAGTGGAACAGCAATGTTCTGTTTCTTGACTGGATGAAGGTTACATAGATGTGTTTACTTTGTGAAAAATCACTGAGCTGTATACTTAAGATATGTTCACATGTAAGCATGTATATTATATTTGCATTTTAAAAAAAAAATGTATGCTTGCAAAAAAAGATATCCAAAGCCTAAGTATTTATCAGTAGGAGAATGGATAAAACAAATGATAGTATATTCAAACAATGGAATGCAATTCAACAATAAAAAAGAATCAACTACTGATACAAGGATGAACCTCAAAAGCCTAATTTATACATTTCATTGTCAGGTAAATTTTAACTCAGAAGGTAAACAAAACTATAAACAGGCATGTGCCCTGGGGGGAGGGGTGCTGAAGCCTTTGCCTCCTCAGACCTGTGCCATTACTGGCACATCTCGCAAGAAGAGAGGCAGGGCTCAGCCACAGCTACCATCTCCTCCTGTGCATAGTGCCCGGGTGGGGGCAGGGCTGAGACCTGAATCTGCACATGGGGGCTCCACAACCTTTTAGGCAGGACTGAGACTTGTTTATAGCCTGAGGCAGAGAGGATTTTTCTACCCTGACACCTCAGAGAACTTGTGCTGCCAAGGGAAACAAGGAGCTCAGATTTGGCACAGAGCGTAGGCGGGGCTGTTCCGTGGTCTTCCCTGAGCCCACCTACAGACCGCCTACCCAAGGCAGAGCAGGCTGCTGCACAGAGCAGCAGAGCGACCAGCACCAGGAGAGGGCAGGTGGGCAGCCACCCACCTTCCTGGCAGGAACACAGCACCTGACCACGGTGCTGGGGCGGGGTGTGATCTGCCCACCTGCTTTCCCCCAAGCACAGCATCTGACTGTGGCATCAGGAGGGGGAGTGACCTGCCCACCCACTGGATAAGAGCTCAGTTCCTGACCTAGTGTTAGGAGGGGACACAATCTGCTGGCCAACAGCCACTGAGAGCAGCACAGATGAGGGTGCCAACAGAAGGCCTATGAAACAGCAAGCTGAGTTTGTGAAGCAGGGCAAAGACACAAAGACCTCTCGATAAAATCATTAAGGGCACACCATCTCCAGGATAAGTAGGTAACTGCTACTTCTTAAGCCACGGTGCCAGAGAGATATGAGCAATGTGAAGAAGAGAAACCACTCCCAATGAAAAATTCAAGAGAAAACCCCTGAAAGCATGATCAATGAAATAGACATTGATGGTCTATTAGATCAAGATTTTAAAAAAGAGTGATCAAAGTACTGAAGGAACTAAAAGAAATAGTGTTTAGGTATATAAAATGTATCAAAAATGAAATAGAAACTATAAAGAAGAACTAGGTAGAATTAGTAAACTCATTGGCTGAGATGAGAGCTGACCTAAAGGCTGTGCAAAGCAGACAAGAAAATACAGAAGAATAAATAAGTGACCTAGAAGACAGGACAACAGAAAGCACCCAATCAGAACAGCTGAGAGAAAAACAAATGAAAAACAAAACAATATATGGGACCTATGGGGTAATATAAACTGTGCCAATGTATGCATAATAGGAGTTCCAGAAGGGGAAAAAGAACAAAGCGGGTTGAAAAGGTATGGGAAGGACTCATGACTGAAAACTTCCCAAACCTAAAGAAGGAATCATATCCAAGCACAGGAGGCTCAGAGGGTCCCAAGCAGGAAGAACCGAAACAGACCCACACCAAGGCATATCCTAATCAAGATAGCCAGATTCAAGGATAAAGAAATGATCCTAAATGTAGCAAGAGAAAAACAAAGAGTGAGTTACAAGGGAACCCCCATAAGGTTTTCAGCTGATTTTTCTACACTATTTACAACAGCTAAGACATGGAAACAGCCTAAAATGTCCATCAACAGATGACTGGATAAAGATGTGGGATATTTATATGATGGGATACTATTCAGCCACAAAAACTGACTACATAACGCCATTTGCAGAGATATGGATGCTCCTGAAGAATGTTATTCTAGGTGGAGCAGAACAGAAAGAGATCACTCCACACATGGAGCAGAACAGAAAGAGATCACACCACACATGTGAGATCACTCATGTGTGGAATCTTAAATATATGCAAGATCTTGTGGTAACTCACAGCAAAAAAAAAAAAAGTGACAATGAATATATGTACGTTCATGTATAACTGAAAAATTGTGCTCTACACTGGAATTTGTCATAACATTGTAAAATGACTATTACTCAATAAAAAATGTTTAAAAATAAGTAAAATAAAATATAACCTTTAAAATACTGTATAATGAGAGGTGTGATGTTCTAGTATCTGTTTTAAGAAGTACGTTAGACACACATAAGAATAGCCAATGGTCAGACAGATCACATATTATCAGCTACCACCCCATGCAAATTAATGGCATTTAGCAGATATTCATATATGTGTGTAAATATATAAAATAGGTATTAGTCTATATGTAAATCAAATCAAATATTATAATCTAACGTAAAATCATATCAGCAAAAGCACTTTGCTGACATAAGTGTCTTGGTGTAAACAGATTACAATTTTTTATTGAGTTGTCATAATGGGATAATATTGTGAACCAAGTGGAAATTGTAAAAAAAAAAAGTTATCCAAAAAAAAAAAAAATCCTGACTACATGAAAAGATGCACAGTTACTATAAGGCCTCTCCCATTATTTACTATCAGTGTCAGAAAGTCTTGGAATAAGTTAGGAGAATTAAAAACTCTAACAAGACACAAGAATGCACTCTCTGTTAAAGAAAATAAACGAAAAGAAAAAAACAAATGAATAGACAATTAAGGTCCTACAGATAAAAATACTAATTTTTATGGGAAATAGCCTTAAAATCAAAAATAAGGAGATTATATTCTAATTTCACCTTTTGAATAAAGATATACAAAATTTAGCTGAATACCTTCGTATTTTGCACTTATGAAGAAAAAAATGTATTTGCAATGAAAAAGCAGCCATTACCCTGCCTTTTGAGTATTCTAAAGTTTTAGGTTTGAATATATTTCATCTTAAATGATCTTAAGCACTATGCAGTGGTTGGCGTTTTAAAAATACCACTGTGTGTGGAACTTCTAAAAGTGCTTCAAAAAATTTATATTTTTGTAATAATTTAGTAATGGCCTGGATATTATTTTTAACAAGACAACTCATCATGGAATACTGCAAGATTTTTTCAATGAGTTTATATTCACAAATGTTTAAGATTGTCACTGTATTATGAGAAAATGTCAACCGTGGCAGTATTTTGACTTGAAAATGAGATAAGCTGAGAAGCATATTTTAAGTATAAACTAAATGATAGCACTCCTTTAAAGACAAGAAAGTAAAAGCATGATAAACTCTGACTTTGACACACTTAAAATATAAAAATTAACATAATGTAATTTTACACACTTCTCTTTAACTCTCAGTACTTTCTCAGCCCCTTTCCCATTACACCCGCGTCCCCGCTCCTGACCCTTGGTGTACACACCTCCGTTCACACGGAGGAAGGGGGGACCCGGGCGGTGAGGACCAGGGGCGCGGACACCCCAGCGGCCCCGATGGACACGGACACTCACCCGCTCCCGGCGGGCGAGGAGAATAGTCGAAGCGGGCCCGCCAGCGCACCCGTCTCCTCCTGCCCTGCTGGCCGGGGCCCCAGCTCGGTCAGGTCCACACACACCCCGGCGGGAAGCGGGCTTAGGCCGTGGGAAACCAGCGTAACTTCAGACAGAGAGCGGGGAGCATCCTCCCGCAGACACGCAGGCAGCGATGTCCTGGAGCCTCCTTGGCGCCGCCCTCTCAGCCCTGAGGAAAGCAAGCTCCGCCCCCAGGGAAGACGCTGGCTGCTGACGCGGACTGCGCATGCGCACCGCCACCTAAGACACGCTGGCTTCGTGCACCCCCTGCAGGTCCTCGAGGACGGTGCAGGATACTCGGAACTCATTGTAGAACACATGACCCCTCCCAGCCATGATGCTAAATCACTGGAAATCTCAGTGCCCTGGCCTCTTTTTTAATGGCACTGGTGATGCTCTCATCCAGCTATGCCTGCTCTCTTGCCTGGCACATGCCTCAGTCCTTGGAATCCTGCCTGAATCAGATTCTGTTCTGGAGGAAGGACAGGTGCAGAAGAATCTCAAAATTCCAGACTTAGAAGATGACCAGGAACCCAAACTCAACTCTGTCAACTCCCTGGGGTCCCCTGAGGAGTGTGGTTTTCTCAGAACCATCTGCCCTGTGTCAGGAGCAGACCAAGCCTCAGGTAGCTTAGAGAGGCTATCATGCAGCACATGCTTTGAATGGTTCTCAGTTCTGACCTGCATGATCTTGAGAACCTTTTGTAACTCCTAACACTCTGTTTTCTCATACCTATAGTGATGGTTATTGACGACTGAGTTAATCCTCTTACAATGCTGATGTGCTATTGTTCCTTGGATAACAGAATATTTTGAAGGGATCAACAGTTTATCACTTCCCCCTAATGAAGTATGTTTTTAAATCTAGAAATGTTTCAGGGGGCACTCAGGTCCTCCTCTTGCACCAGTTCCTGAGGTGTTGGCAGTTTCTGCTCTGAGCTCCAGATCCTGATCCTGCCGGTGGTCTATGGTGATGCCATTGTGTACATGCTCTTCCTTTTGCACCGGTGTGGAAAGGAGACAGCCCTTCCCCTACATGAGGCTGCAACATGCTGACACTCAAAGCAGGCACAATGAAGAACCAGCTAGAGTCCCCGGTACCAGCTGTCCCAGGTAGAAACGTCACCTTCACCACAGTGTTCCTGTGCTCCTATCAGGCCTTCACTACTCCCAGCAGGCCATGCCTGAGCAGTGTGACAGGTGACTGTCTGTCCCAGCATGGCATGGTGGTGATGATCCCACCTTATCTGTTTGTTTTTGGAATGTCCCCACACCTCTCTGAGCTTCACTTTGCTCTTCTCACAGGCAGAGTTGTACAGGCATGAACCTCACAGGGTTATGGTAGGTAGTCACGGTAGCTGCTCACCCAGTGGCATTCTCTGCCGAGAGGGCTGCTGGGAGTGCTGTGTGTCTTCACACTTGTCCTTCACTCTTCCCAATGAAAACACTCTTGGCCTTATTCTTCCCTGGCCTGCGGCCTTTCTGTGCTTGCAAAAGAACATGGAAACAATCTGCAAAGAAGTTTTGAGGTTCTGTCCATCTTGTCCAGGAAATGCTGACTCTGCTAGATATGCTGTTGGGTGGGCTCTCATGGGAGGGGCTTGGGCAGGACTTCCCTTTGCAATAAGCTGCCCCACCCAGGCCTTTCCATGATCCAGACCCCTGGGACCAGGGTGCAAATCCCCAGCTCCCCACTTGTCAACCATGTGACCTGGGCAACTTTCTCAAACCCAAGCTTTGTCCACCCAAGGTCAGCAGAGATGGGGGATAACAGGATGTCCCGCACAGAGTGTCTGTGCAGATTAAGTGAGGTAGAACAGACAGAACAGTGGTGGGGCCTGGCCCATTGGTTGGCAGAAGGGAGCTCACCATGTGCAGCAAGTTCCGCGGGTCACCCAGCAATCTGCCCAGAGGCTTAGCCACTCCATCGCTATCATGCATCTGAAGTCCACTTAACCACATGGGAGAGAAACAAACACATATTCTGAGTGTAGCTGCCACAGGGAAAATTGCATCTTAGCGGGGAGTAATACCAGAGGGTGATCAGGATGGCGGCAGATGCCCCCTGGGTTTGAGCAGACTGGAGCTGCTCTTCAGAGACTGGGGTTAGTGAGGATGGGCTTGTAGAAATACCCCTCTCCTTTACCCATCAATGCTGGGTCCTGCGGGTACTGAGTCCCACAATCGGTGTGCTGCTAGGGCCCTCAGCACAGAGAAAAACCCAGGGGTTCCCACAAGGCTTCGGCCACGTCCTCTGCTTCCTGAACTCCCACTCTGGTGACCCCACCTGGGATGCAGAGATGAGGTGAGGCAGGGACCTGTGCTGTCAACATCACTGCTCTACCCTGGGAATCTGGCACACAGTAGGTGCTTGGTAAGTCATTGTTGAATGAACAGCAATACTGGGCCAAGTTTCTGTGGGTGTCTGTGCCCCCAGATCAGGGACCCCTCAGGGCCCACCTCACAAGTGACATGAAAATAATGATCCCACCAGGAGCAATAACAGTTCCTCAGAATAAATGGGCTTTTCCAAGCACTCTCCACCTGTTGCAAAGGCCTCCCAGCAGGGAAGTGGGCTGTCAGGGGCAGCACTGCACTCTCCACTGTAACAAGGAGAAAGCCAAGGGCCACAGAGAGGAGTGCCTTTCCAGTGTCACTGCTCACTTTCCCACCTTTTGGGAGACCAGGAGGCTTTTCTACTACATTCTGGCTCTGAAGCCCGAATACTGTGTGGACATGCCTCCCTCCCTGGAGCAAGGAACCACTAAGTGACCTGTCACTTGTCACCAAGCAGACAGGCTCATTCCAGCTCATTGTGCCACCAGCAGGTTGTGCTAGAAGCAGGATCCTCTGGGAGACATCACACTCTCCCAAGCTGGAAACACGTGAACAGCTCACAGGTTTCCTGGAGAGGATGGTCACATGGCCTTGATCTGGCCGATCAGCATTTTCCATCCTCCCTGGCCACTGTGATTGGCTCAGGGCTGGGCACCAGCCCAATCAGGCTCCACGGAGGTCAGGCCTAGTTGCTGGAATCCTGGGAGCAGAGAAGTTCTATTTCAGTTGGGAGTTGAGGGGTGGTGATGTCAGCCTGTGGCAGTTGGTGACCATCTTGCTTACATAAAGGCAGAGCCATGTGAAGATGACACCAGTGGCAGAGCCCAGAGGTGGGGAAGGATGACTTCTGTTGATGTCACTGAGCACCAGGTACAGACCTGCCTGAAGCTATCCCCCTGTGGACGTCTCAGTTAGTCATTCTCTCCTGCCCTGTTTGCTTCATTAAGCCACTTTGGTTTTCTGTCACTGGTTTTAAGAAAAAGTTTGACTATTCCTTCAAGCTGGCTAAATGGAGACCCTGGAACTGCAACAGTGAGGTGACAGGCAACAATGTGGCTAATAGAGTCCAGAGGCGTCTGTTCAAACAGGAGATTGTAAATGACAAGGGAGAGTACACATGGCCTCAGTGAACAGATTTGCTACTGGTAGCTCCCAGTTCCTGGATATTAGAGTGCATGCACTCAGCCAAGTCTCAGCTCTGCTGTCACACCTGCTAACCCACACCTCTCCTCTCCCACCTGCCGGGCCTAGGGGGGCTGGACACCCCCGGACACCTGAAACAGCCCAGGGCTTTGTGTAGTAATTTACACAGGCTGCCCCCAGTTCTGAGGGTGAGGGTGACTGGGTTCCAGTTTACAGAGAAAACAGACTAGACGGTCTCACTGGTGAGATGTGGGGGTGGGACCCCAATCTACCTTCTGACCTATGACTTCAGAGTGGACAGCCTCCCCACCCTCAGCCAGGATGCTTGCTAAGCCTAGGGGCTCAGGAGTCCTGCTTCCTCCAGCACCCCTCCTGGAGGTGAGAGTGGGGGGCTCTTCTCTATACAACATTCACCCCTGCAGGGGCACACGTGTGACCTCACAGTCTGTCATCCCTTCCTTATGACCTGGACCTCCTTGATGTGTGAGCACTGCAGATCATGGGTGCACACGTGGGCAGGTGCACCATGACTGAGAGGACAACACTCCAATTTAAGCCCCTCCTTGCTCAGATGATTACATCCTGGAATTGAGGGGTTCCCAGGGGTCAGTTGGCCAATTCTGGCCTTAGGGGCAAATTCTTATCACCCAGGGGGCTAATTTTTAAATTAAATTACACATTTACAATTCAATAGTCAAGCCCCTTTCTAGGCAGCCTTGTAGCCACTCAGCTTTTACCCCTCGCTGTGACCATGTCCTTAACTTCAAATTGAGTGTCATTATGGACATGAACATGTCCCTTTCATGTGTCACCTTCACAGTAAGCGGCCACCCCAAACTCCCCTCCCTTCCCCTTGTCGATATCTCCACTCAGGGAGTAGGGCCCTTTTGATGCAGTTGTGCAAATGTGTGATCTAAGGTTTTAGAATGTCCAGGCTAGGAGGGGTCTGCCCCACATGGCAGGGCAGGTGGGCTGGCAGGGGGTGATGGTTCACTTGCAAAACCTCAGCTGGTTTCAGGCAGTGACAACAGACTGGCAGCCAAGGGCTCAGCTGGTGCAGAATAAGTGGATTAACTGTGTTCACCCAGACGCCTTGGGGGTGGCAGCCCTGGAGTACGACTACAAGTGAGGAAGGTGGAGGGTCCCCAGTGCCTGGACCTCCACCTTCTAAAAATCAGGACTGAGATGTGGCTCTGAAGTCAGAACACTGGAGTTCAAAGCTTCCCCCACCACTTAGTCAATAATTCAAAGCAAATGAGCCTCAGTTTTCTCATGTGTAAAATGAGAACTTTGAAGCCTCTCCCTCTGAGGGTGTGGAGGGAAGTAAATGCGGTGACAGCAGAGCACAGGAGCTGTCTGGGCTGAGCCTGCATACAGGCAGGCCGTTGTTGCTGCCATGACCACTGTCTTCCAGGGCAGGGTCTGCACTCTCTCCCTGTGAAGGTCCAGACAGTAAACATTCTAGGCTTTGAGGGACCTACAGTCCCTGTCACAACTACCACCCTCTGCTGTTGGAGGGCAAAGACAGCTCCTGCAGTAGGTAGTCCAGTCTCGCACCCCCGCTTCCTGACATAAGTATTCCTGAGATACAATTTTCACATAACTTTGTTGGCTTTAGGTGTGCAGCATAATGACTTGTTACATGTGCATATTGTGAAATGATCAGTGCATTAAGTTTACCTGACGTCTGTCATCACCCAAAGTCACACACTATTTCCCTTGTGATGAGAAATTTTAAGAGGTACTCTCTTAACTATCAAATGCACAACGCAGTGCTGTTAACTACAGTCAACTTGCAGTACATTATGTCCCCAGGACTTGTTTATCTTCTAACTGGAAGTTTGTACATTTTGATTATCTTTCCGAATTTCAATCATCCCCTGACTCACCTCTGGCAACCACCAACCTGATATCTGTTTCTATGTGTTTCGGTTTATTTTGTAGATTCCACATATAAATGAGATCATAGGTATTTGTCTTTCTGTCTTATTTATTTCACTTAGCATAATACCCTGAAGGTCCTCCCAAGTTGTCACAAATGGCAGGATTTCACTTTTTTAATGTCTGAATAAGATTCCATTTTATATACATATATATGCATCATGTTTTCTGTACCCATTCATCTGCTGATGGACACTTAGGTTGTTTACATATCTTGGTTATTGTAAATAATGATACAGTGAACATGAGGGTGCAGTTGTCTCATTGACATAGTGATTTCATTTCCTTTGGATATATTCCCTGCAGTGGACTTGCTGGATCATATGGAAGTTCTAATTTTAAATTTTGGGGGAGCCTTCTTACTCTTTTCCCGAGTGATGGCACCAATTTACATTCCCACCAACATTGCACAAGTTTCCCTTTACTTCACACCACCACCATCACTTGTTATCTCTTGTATTTTGATGACACCCACCCTGACAGGTGAGAGGGGGTATCTCATTGTGGTTTTGATTTGCATTTCCCTGATGGTGAGTGATGTTGAGCACCTTTTCATGTACCTGTTAGACATCTGTGTGCCTTCTTTGGAAAAATGTCTATTCAGTTCCTCTGCCCACTTTTTAAATCACATTGCTTTTTTTTTTTTGCTGTTGAATTGTAAGAGTTCTTTATATGTTTTGAGTGTTAACCCCTTATCAGATATATAGTCTGAAAGTACTTTCTCCCCTTCTGTCTGTTACCCTACCCTCTGCTTTCTGGATGACAGGGGTCCAGGCACTTAGGAATCTCTGCTTCTCACGTGTTTCCAATGTTGGTTGGGTGAGGGCTGTGTTCTGATAAAAGTGTGCACAGCCGTGGGTCACTACCCCTTATTTTAGAAGGTGGGCTCTGAAGAGTGCAGTGTGGGCAGGGATGTTTCCCAGAAGTCATCATTTGGATGTTCATGTGCTCTGGAACTCACACCAACTAGCCCGGATGTGATGGGGCAATTTGCAAAGGGAGGACCTTGCAGCTAAGACACAGACCAGGTGCTCTTGTGTCTTGTTGGAAGGACCTGGAAACAAAGTTGTGTGGAACAGGGAATCCTCCAGGTCACAAGGCTCAGTTCAGACTTCTGGGGTGCAGAGACCTGCTCTGAGCCACTGTCACTGAGGAGCGAAGGGCCTCAGGCAGGAGGGAGGAGTTGCTGGATTTCACTTGCCCTGTGTGTCAAGTTTCAGCTCTGGTGATTTGTGGAACATGGGCTTAGCTTTGGGAATGTAAGAGGAGAGGTTACTGGGGAAGGGCTGGCTTTTTCCTTTGATTGAGGTCCTACTGTGTGCCAAGCACAGCAGTCCTCTGAGTCAGGGCTGGAAAGCCAGGCACAGAGAGGTCAGGGAGTTTCCAGGTCACACAACATTAGGCGCATCATTAGGGTCTGATGCAGACCTGACGCCCAGCCCACATTCTCTCTCCTTTCCCAGGACCATCATGATCCCACATGTCAGAATCACCCAGAGAGGCCCAGGTATGGGCACTGGGACCTTTCCTGCCTAACATGCAAGGAGCCTTAAGAGGGACAACAAGGCACTTCCTGAGTCCATGATGCCCAGAGGCTGCTCTTAGCAAGAGGCTCAGCACACACTCTTGGATGAATCCTAGCTCTGTCCTGAGTCACTCTGTCCTCCCTGCCTCAGTTCTTCTGCCCACATGGGGCTGGAAACAGCAGCCACTTCACAAGGGTCTAAGGAACCTCCAGGATCCTGGAAGCAGCACCCTCACACAGGGAGCACGGTCTCCTTAACTTTTCCTCACCTCTTTGCTGGATGTAGAGTCCCAGCGGGGCCCTGGCTTGTCCCAATTCTCACCCCAGATCAGGGTCCAGCAGGGGGTGGTGTCCAGGCTGGACTCTGTCCTCTGCCCCTTTTGGGGACCCTCATTCATCGCACCTTGGCTGCCTAGACACTGTCTTCCAGGGGCCACTCTGTGCCTCCCACACCTACCTAGCATCCACCCACCCTGGGTTACTCCAGCGCCCTCTGGCCCTTGGACACACACCTACTCCGTGTTGAGTGGAAATGAGGTGACCGACATGCTGGGCCTCCTGGACAGTCTGGAGGAGACCGATATCCCCAACCTGCCCACCACCCCAAGAGCCCAAGATGGGGAGAGGGTGTGCCTCCATTCATACTCTGATTTGCTCAGATTCTCAGCACCTACTTTGCTGGGTGGGTATGGGGGCAGAGGTATGATGTAAAAGCAGGAGACCTGGACAGCAGACCATGAGAAGGGGGCTAGCCCAGGCTGGTCTCATAACCCCCTTAGCTTTGGTTTTATCATCTTTAAAGTGGGACAGACTCTTGTGAGGTGAGCAGGATCCTGACCCATAGCCAGGAACTGTCCTACACGCCTTAGAGAAGCTCACTGACTCCTCACGAAAATCTGTGGGGCAGGGACAGGCATTATCACCCATTTCTGCAGAAGTAACTGAGGCACAGAGAGAACAGCTGAGGTGACCACCCCAGATTACAGAGCCCAGGTCATCTGGTTCCAGTGTCCAGGCTCATGGTCAGTGCCCACTCTGGGTTTTCCTCCTCCCTTCATCCACCACTGGGACCCATGGCCGCAGCCTCATCTCAGTGTGATTGTTCATGGGGAGCAGGATGGGTGCACTGAGGGCCCGTTTCTCTGAGGACTGCTTTCCCAGAAGGCTCAAGGGGTTGACTGTATTCACTACTGGACACCCAGGCCTGGGCCCAGGCCAGCCACACTGCAAAGCCTGAATCAGTGATTGTTGAGTGAATACCTGAACCTCTGCATGTACCTGCATGTTGCCCCCATTTCCTCATCTCCACAGCTGGCTACCCGGCCAAAACCCCGTGTAATCAGGCCTGGGCCAGGGACAGTCACGGGGACCAGAGATGCTCAGCTGGGGACAGGAAGCCTCAGGGGCCCTGTGGCTGTCCCAAGCATCTCCTGGGGCAATTCACAGGGAAGCCCAGCCAGCTTCCAGGAACAGCAATCAGGTCCCAATCCCAGGGGTATAAGGTAGGTCTTGAGGGGTGTTTCCTGAGACTGACTTTGTGTATGAAGGGGGCCTGGGGGTCAGGCTGCTTTCAACGTCCATTCCAGGCCTACATCCCTGCTGGCAGCATGGACCTAGTCATAAAGGACACAGGCCGTGGGGCCAAGGCTATAACAGGGCTCTGCTCCCTCTCTGTGGCTCAGTGTCCTCATCTGTAACAGAGAACTAGTAACAGGGCCATGGGAGGGCTCACTGAGACCCTCCTCTGTGGCTTTGGTTGGACACTGCCCTCCCTCTGCTCAGTGCCATTCTCTGTAATAGAGAATAGTAACATTTCTCTTAACCCGTTTTGGCCCCATTTTTCTGAGTCTCTTTCTACATTGGGCCCAGGGCTTTCACAGAGATCACAGACTTGGGATGTAATCAGAGTGTGGTCACAGCCCTAGTGGTCCCAATTGAGGCCAGAGGAGCTTTGGGGGGGGTGGGAATCCAGAACTGCTTCATGGAGGAGGTGAGATCTGAGCTGTGTCCCCAAGGATGAGCTGTCATCTAGCTGAGGCCTGACACTGAGCAGGACCCATGTACATGGTTAATGAGGGTGTGAATGAATGAATGGGCACCCCTCTGACAGAGAGTGAGGGGGGAGTCCCCTAGGCCAAAGCAGGAAACGCAGGGCACCCTGGGGGAGCAGAGGGCGTGGCTGCAGTGTGATGCCTGCCTCACCCTTTATGGGTGTCTTGCCACCACTTTAGCGTGTGTTCTGGTGGATTGGGAGCCCTTTTCTCTCCTCTGCTTCAGTATCCTGCTCTTCATTCCCCTGCTCTTCATTCCGAGGAACACCCGCCTGTGTCACCTCAGTGTCCCCAAGTGGACCTGGACCTGTCTTGTGGGAGATTTTGAAGAGGGATTTGGTGTGCAGCCCAAGACTGAAGTGGGAGGGAGAGGATAATAGGGACCTCCAGAGGGGATCATGGGCTGGGAGTCATCGGAGGGGTGGGGAAGGCAGAGCCTCAGAGCTGTAGGATCCTGCTAGTGGTGGCTCCTTCACGAGGGGCTTCACAGGGAGGAAGCAATCATGGGGAAAAGGCAGAGCTCAGTTTGGGGCTTGCTGACATGGAACAGCTCATCACAGAGACGTCCAGAGGAGCTGGATGTAGGGAACGAAGATGCCACTGATGTCAGGGTCAAATCCTGAGACCCAGATGAGGTGGGGCGGTGGTGCAGGGGAAGGGGCTTGAGGATATCAAGATGTTCATTCATTGGGGTCCTCAGGGTGGGGACCTTCATGTTCATTTCACAGCCACCTGGTGCCTGACAGAGTTAGGCTTAGGGAGGTCACTGAGTAGACACGTGCCGATAACCTAGATTCTGCTCTTTCCACATAAAGTCCCTGGTGTGAAGCCAGCAGGCACTCTTCAGAGTCATACACCCTCACCCCTGGGCTCTCTGTGTGCCTAGAGCCCAGTGGCCCCTTACCTCCCACTCCACACTGCAGGACCCTTTGCACACCTGCATTTCCACAAGCTATAAAACATCTTCTCTTGCTGTGTGTTTACCCTATGAAACCTCATTGCCCCAGGAAGAGAGGCCTCACATCCTTCCCTTATTAAAGTGGTAAAGCCTTTTGTTCAGAGAAGCCCCTGTCAGATCTCATAACCAACCAGGTACCTGTGCATGAATTGATCATGCAGCCCCCTCCTCCTTGTGTGCACAGCACCCCCCCAATAACAGACCCCACACACTCAACCTTTGCGCTCGTGTAGGCACCTCTTACCTGTGTGGCCTGATGTTGTCTATAGCAGTGTCCCTATTGAACTTTCCTAAACCCTTCTCAGACGCTGGTATTTCTTTACCAACCCAAGTAATTAGCCTGCCATTGTGCCCACAACACCTGAAACAGAGTTGGCTAAATTATGCAGATTGATGATGCAGGTTAATTTGCTATAAAGCTGAAATCAAGGTTTACAAATAAAAGCAACATACATACTCAAGGCAGGACTAAGAACTCACACGGATAACTAAGACCCTCCACATACATCCCACTTTGCCCTTAGGGCCTTTGCGATGGCTGCTCTTCCAGCCAGGATCTCTCTCCGCCTGCTTCTTAAACACCTCCAGGAATCTGCTCAAATGTCCTCCCTGACCTTATTTTTCTCCATGGAACATATCACCTCTGGACATTGTGTATATTTTACTTAATTTTCTCTGTGTCCCACACCAGGCTGTCTGCTGCATGAGGATGGAGAACTGACTGCTTCACTACCTGCTGTGCCCGGTATCTGGAACCCACCCAACACACAGTAGGACCTCAGAAATTGTGTGACGGGTGTGTGATCACTGTAGGCCACAGACAAAAGTCTTCCCAGCAGTCATGGTAAGAGTCATTCATTCTCTACTTACTGTGCCCTACTGTGTGCTGGATACTGACCTGGGTGGGAGGCATGCAGTGGATTAGACACAGTGAGCACACACAGCATGTTAGGAGGGACATGTGCTCTGGAGACCACACAGGGCTGGGGGAAGTCAGGAGTGCAGGAGTGGAGGAGAAGAGGGCCAGGTGGAGACAGTGGTGCCAGAGGAGACAGAGAGGTGGGGCCCAGGTCGTGCAGGGCTTTATGGCTCCTGTGAGAGCTTTTCCTCAGGGCAGCGGAACCATGGCTGGGTACGGAGCAGGGGCCCAGTTCCTGAGTGCTATGCAGGAAATGGAGCAGGTGTCTGCTGGGGAGATGTGCGTGGAGGAGGCTGTCCCTGTAGACTGTGCAGGCAGAGAAGGCTCCTCTGAGGAGGTGACATCTGAGCTGAGCCCTTGTATGGACCGTGTTTCCACCTTCTGTAGACTGGATGCTTTCATCTGCCCTGCAGCCCTATGCAGGACACACCCTGTTCTCAGTCACCTGGACTTGGCCTCCTGCCTGCCTTTTGGGCCCTCCCACCCCAGAAGGAGTCCTTCTAGATCTAACTCACTACCTCCTCCACTGGACTTGGACTCACACTGAGCCACTGTCCACCTGCCCAACTCACCCAGAGTCAAGTCCAGACACTTGGGGGAGCCCCTCCACTCCAGAGCCCATGAACTTACTCAAATGGCCAGTCCTCAGCCTGCTCACATGCCTCACACTCCCCTCCTGCAGAAACCCTGTGACAGATCATGTCCACAGCACCCTGCTCCTCCGATCCTGACCCCAGGCTTTCCCATGTGGTGTGACCCCGCATAGGTTGCAGTCCCCTCCTCCAGTCTGGTGAGTAGAAACTACCTTTTCTTTTTTCTTTTGTTAATATATTTATTTTTTAATTTTTATTTTATTGAGTTATAGTCAGTTTGCATTGTTGTGTCAATTTCCAGCATAGAACATAATTTTGTCAATTGTGTTTACTCTTTCAAGAAACCATCTCTTGGCTTGATTTTTTCAAATGTTCCTTATATCTCTATTTTATTTTTTTCCTCCCTGATCTTTATTATTTCCTTCCTTCTGCTTACTTTTGTTATTTTTGCTCTTCTTTTTCTAATTCTTTTAGGTGGTAAGTTTGATTGTTTATTGCAGTTGTTCCTCGTTTTTGAGGTAGACCTGATTCTCTCGCTATAAACTTCCCTCTAAGCACTGCCTTTTCTGGATCCCATAGGTTCTGTGTGATTGTGTTTTCATCATCATTTGTCCCAATGTGTTTTTTATTGCTTCTTTGATTTCATCATCCACCCATTTTTTTTTAAAGTAGTATGTTGTTTAACCTCCATACTGTCATTTATTTCTCCTTTATTTTTCTGTAGTTAATTTCTAGTTTCATGGTATTGTGGTCAGAAAAAGTTGCTTCAAATATTTTCTATCTTCTTCAAATTGTTAGTGCTTCTTTTGTGCCAAAGTATATGACCTATCCTAGAAAATGTGGTATGTGCACTTGAGAAGAATGTATGTTCTATTTTAGGGAAATATAAAGTTCTGAAAATATTACCCAAAACAAATTGTTCTATTGTATCATTTAATTTCTATGTTGTCTTATTAATTTTATGTATGGAAGATCTGTCCAGTGATGTTAATGGATTGTTTAAGTCTTCTACCGTGATTGTATTCCGATCAAATTTTCCCTTTTTATCTGTTAGTATTCTCTTTTTGTCTGTTATATATTTAGGTGCTCCTATGTTGTGTTCATATATGTTAATGAGTGTAATATCTTCATCTATGACTCCTTTAATCATTATAAAATGGCCTTCTTAATCTTTCTTTATAATCTTTGTTTTAAAGTCTATTTTATTTGAAATCACTGTTGATATTCCTGCTTTCTTGTGATTTCCATTTGTGTGGAATATCTTTTTCAGTCCTCTCACTTTCAATCTATGTGTTTCCTTCTCCCTAACGTGGGTCACTTGTATACAGCGTATTGTAGATACTTGCTTTATTATCCACTCTGCACTCTATGTCCTTTGATTAAAGCATTTAGTCCATTGACATTTATAGTAATTATTAATAGAAATGTGTTTATCACACTTTGAACTTTGTTTTGCAGTTCATTTTGTATTTCCTCTTTGTTCCTTACTTTTTCTTTTTGTGGTTTGATAATTTTATTTTTTATTATCTTGGTGTCTTTTTAGTTTTGTGACTCTATTGTAACTTTTTGGCTTGTGGCTACCCTACTTTGTACATATATTAACCCATTACTATATCTGTTTATTTTAAACAGATAATAATATAAGCTCAAACCCATCCTACCAAGAACAAAAAAGAGAGAGAGACAGAGAGAAAGAGAGAGAGAAACCTGCATATTTTCTTGCTCGCCTCTCCCACGCTTAATGATTTAGATGCCCTCTTTTATGATTTCATGTTTATTCTGTTGTAATTCATTGTAGCAATCACCTTTCCAATTATGGTTTTCTCCTTTTTGTAGCATCCTGCTTCTTTTCTATTTAGAGTAGGTCTTTCAATATTTATTTTAGCATAGGTTTAGTGTTGCTAGCTTCTTTTAGTTTTTGCTTCTCTGTGAAGTTCTTTATCTCTCCTTCTATTCTAAAGGATACCCTTGCTGGATAAAGTATCCTAGGCTGCATCATTTTTTCATTCAGGACTTTGAATACACCTTGCTTCTCCCTTCTGGCCTGTACTGTTTTTGTAGAGAAATCAGCTGAAAATCTTATGGGGGTTCCCTTGTATCTCATTCTTTGTTTTTCTCTTTCTCCCTTTAGAATCATTTCCCATTCTCAACCCTGGTCATCCTGATTGTAATATGTCTTGGTGTGGGTCTGTTTGGGTCCTCCTTGTTTGGGACGCTCTGTGTTTCCTGTACTTGGATATCTGATTCCTTCTTTAGGTTTGGGAAGTTTTCAGTCATGATTTCTTCAAATATCTCTTCAATCTCCTTTGTTCTTTCTTCTCCTTCTGGGACCCCCATTATGAGTAGGTTTGCATGCTTTATGTTATTCCAAAGGTCCCGTATATTGCTTTCATTGGTTTTTATTTGTTGTCTTTCAGCTGTTTTGTTGTCCTGTCTTCTAAGTCACATATTCATTCCTCTCAATTATCCAGCCTACATTTTATAGCCTTTACCTCAACTCTCCTCTCAGCAAATGAGTTTTCCAATTTTCACTGGCTCCTCTTTAGAGTTTCAGTTTCGTTATTTGACATATTCTCTGTCTCTATACACAATCTCTTTTAGTTTCTTCAGTACTTTGATCACTCCTTTTTTGAAATCATCTAGTAGACTATCAATGTCTATTTCATTGATTGTTCTTTCAGGGGGTTTATCTTGTTCTTTTAATTGAGACAGGTTGCTCTGCTTTTTTATCTTGCTTATATCTCTCTGGCACTATGGCTTATGGAGTATCAATTATCTACTGTGGTCTTTTAAGAGTTTATTTATTTATATAAAGTGGATGCAGAAATAAAACTAAGCACAAAGAAATTAGTTTTAAAAGCAGTATAATCAATAACAGAAGAACATATTGAAACAAGATAACAATTGAGTTGGGATGAATTTTTAAAATATTAAAGGAAGAAAAAATATTTGAGAACAGAGTATAATCACAACAGAAGAACAAAACAAGGATAAAACTGAAATTGGACAAATTGTAAGATAATAATAAAAGTATTTTAAAAGAAAATTTTAAAAGGGATTAAAATAGAAATATAAAAATTATTTAAGAAGTAACATTTAAAAAGTAAAAGAAAATGGAACAGAAAAAGGAAAGAGTATGTTCCCTTGGAGATTGTGTGCCCTTAGTAATTTTATCAAGAGGTCCTTCTTAAACATGTGTGGTTACCAAGTCTTACTTCTGTGCCTTTTGTCTGTTATCCCTTTGGTTAATGATGTGGCCATTAACCTGTTAACCAGAGCCTACCCTGGCTATTGAATGGGGACTCCTCTTTGTTTTGTTGTTGTCAAAGCTCCTGCCCTTGCCTAGCTTCATGAACTCAGCTCGTTGTTTCCAGAGACCCTCTGGTCACACCCTTGGTCTGTGCTGCTCCCAGTGCCTGTAGGTAGACATGTCACTTCTCCTCACAGTGCTGCATCTTGGTGCTGCACTCCTGCATGGTAGGTGGACAGGTTGTGTCCCTTCCCAATGCCGTGTCCAGGTGCAGCAGTCCTCCACAGTAGTTGGGTCGGTTGCTCCCATATTCAGTGCTACTCCCCACACCACATCTGTTCCACACTCTGTGGGTGGGCTTGAGGCAAATGGCCACACCAGCCCTAATCCCTGCTCTTTGCCAGAACTTTGCTCCTTGTTCATTTGTCTTAGAGGTGTGAGTTCATAGAGGCACCAGGACAGAAACGTCCTATATGTCTGGGGATGTAAACAAGTCTCAGTCCCACCTATGAGGTTGCAGAACTGCCAGGTACATATTCAGGTTTCAACCCCATGTCTGCCTGGGTGGGTATGATGGCTGTGGCTGAGCCTCATCTCTCTTATTCTGAAAAATCACCAGTTATGTTGCCGTGAGTCAGCAGAAACAAAGGACGAAACACCCCTTCCCCCAGGCAAGCCAGCAATATTGCTTTGCTTTATTTTTTTCTTATTTTATGGGAGGCCCAGGCTGTTCTGATCTGTATACAATCCAAGCAGTTTTCCACAGCACACTGCAGTCCCCCAGGGTTACCTATGTACAGTCAACCAGAGTCTGCCTGGATCCAGCAGCCTGTCCCTTCCCATCCCTGATTCACTTCTAGGTTTGGGGGTTGTTGACACACTTTGTGCCCATTTAACTTAATTCTGTCAGTCAAGGGTGGTTCTGTACACATCTGAGCCTCAGAGGTTCCCTGTCCATCCTGCTGACCTCTCCGTTGGAAAGAGGGAGACCCAGTCAACCAGCACTATCCCTCCTTTGCTGCTCCCTCTTCAAAGGACCAACCCCAAGCCATTTTGCATTTTCTTCCTTCTTTTTTCCTTTTCTCCTACCAGATTGGTGGCACATTTTGTCTTTTGAAGATGGCAATGTTTTATCAAAGTTCAGCAGATGTCCTGAGTGGATGGGTGTGTCTGTGAATGTCAGTCTTGGTGAATTTATTGGAGAGGATAAGATACAAGCATCCTTCTACTCCAATATCTTGGCCTTTCTCCAAGAATATACACTCTTAATAATTTTGTCATAAGGTTATTTTTAACTATGGGTGGTTGCCAAGTCTTCCTTCTACGCCTTTTGCCTGTTATCCCCTTTTTTGGTGGTGTGGCTGGTGTTCTGGTGGCCTGAATCTGCCCTGGCTATTGAGCAGGAGCTACTTTTTTTCCTGTGGTTGTCACACTCCTGCCCATATCCTGCTGTGAAAACTCCACTTGCTGGTTCCAGAGGCCGTCTAGTCGTGCCCCTGGTCTGTGTCCCAGCATCAGTAAATGGGTGGTCTGCACCCCCCACCAGATGCCTGGTCCCAGGACCACACTTGTGCAAGGTAGTTGGCAGGTAGCTCCCCTGCCGCATTAGGTCCATGCTTTGTAGGTGGACTCAGAGGAAACAGCTGCACTAGCCCTCACCCCTGCTGTGTTCCAGAACACTGATTCTTGTGCATTTTTCTTAGAAGAACCAACTCAGAGAGGCATAGGTGTGTAATGGTCCCTTCTTCTTGGGACTGTAAACAAATCTCAGTCCCACCTATGAGGTTGTGGAGCCCCTAGGTAGAGATTCGGGTTTTAACCCCTCCTCTACCTGGGAACCATGCACCAGAAAATATGGTGGCTATGGCTGAGCCTTGACTCTCTTCTCCCAAGAAGTCTCGAATAATGGTACTGTGGGTCTGCGGACACAAAGGCTATGGCTCCCCTTCCCCCCAGGGCACACCAGCAGTGTTTTTTGCCTTTTTTTTGTATTTTATGGGGGACCAAGGCTGTTCTGTATACTCTCCCAGCCATGGCACACAGAACATTGCAGTCCCCCAAGGTTTCCTTTGTAGAGTCAGCCCGAGTCCTCTGCTCAACTCAGACAGCCTGTCCCATCCCACCCCTGCTGGTTCGTGTCTAGGGCTGGGGATCTTTGGGACCCTTTGTGCCCAATTAACTTAGTTCTGTCAGTCAAAGTCTATTCTATACATATCTGAACCTCTGATGTTCCATCTCCATCCTGCTGAACTCGCCATTGGAGTTGGGGAGACCCAGTGTATTAATGCTATTCCTCCTTTGCAGCTCCCTCCCCATTGCAATGGTCCAGAACTATTTTCCTTTTTCTTCTTTTCTTCTGTTCTCCCAACAGATTTGTGGAAAATTTTATCTTTTGAAGAAGCCAATATTCTGTCAAAGTTCAGCAGGTGTTCTGGGTGGTGGGTGTGTCTGTGGATGTCACTCTTGGTGAATTTGTGGGAGAGGGTGAGCTCTGAGCATCTTTTTTACTCCACCATCTTTCCTCCTCCTTCACTCTTTTTCTTTTGATTGGAACATTTAGTCCATTGACATTTATAGTAGTTATTTTATAGATGTGGGTTTATTGCCATTTTGAAATTTGTTTTCCAGTTGATTTTGGTATTTATTTGTTTCTTTCTTTTAATTATTTTTATTTTTGTGGTTTGATAAATTCCTTTTCTATTAGCTTGGTTTCTTTTTGGGTTTTATGACTCTATTATATACTTCTGATTTGTGGTTATCTTGTCATTCAAGTATGGTAACCCCTTACTTCATCTGTTTGGTTTTAGTTGATAGTCATGTGGGCTCAAGTGCATCCTAAAAAGAAAGAAGACAAAGGGAAAAAAGAAAAAAAAAGAGAAAAAATATATATTCTCTTGCTCTCCTCTTCCACCTTTTATGATTTTGCTGTTCTCTCTTTCTTGTTTGCTTTCTTGTTTTCTTTATTGACTTACTGACTTATTTATATCCTCATGTTTTCCCTTGCAACTCACTGTATTTATCGCATTTCCAATTATGGTTTCTTAATTTCTATAGCTTCCTGTTTATTTTTTATTTAGATTAAAACTTTCAAATTTTTTTTTAGCATAGATTTAGTACTGCTGAATTCATTTAGTTTTTGCTTGTCTGTGAAATTCTTTCTCTCTTTCTGTTCTAAAGGATAGTCTTTCTAGATAGAATAACCTAGTTTGCAGCCTTTTCTTATTCAGGACTTTGAATATATCTTGCCACTCCCTTCTGGCCAGAAGTTTTTAGGTAGTGAAATCTGCTGAATGCTTATGGGACTCCCTTGTAACAAACACTTTGTTTTTCTCTCACTGCCTTTAGAATATTTTATTTAACTTTAGCCGTTTTAACTATAATATGTCTTGGTGTAGGTGTGTTTGGTTTCTCCTTGTTTGGGACCCTCTGTGCCTCCTGTACTTGGATAGTTCTTTCCTTCTTAAGGTTTGGAAAGTTTTCAGTCATGATTTCTTTAACTAACTTTTCAATCCCCCTTTCTCTTTCTTCTCCTTCTGGGACTCACCATTATGCATAGGCTGGCACACATTATATTATCTTGCTTTAATTGGTTTTTATTGACTTTTCTGTCTGCTGTTCTTTTTGGGTTATTTCTTTTATCTTGTCTCCTAAGTCATTTATTCATTCCTCTGCATTATCTAGTCTTCTTTTGATTGCCTGTATTTGAATTTTCTATTTTTAACTAGCTCTTCTTTATAGTTTAAATTTTATTTTAAAGTTTTCTGTCTCTATTGATAGTCTCTTTTAGTTCTTTCAGTGAGTTGATCATTCCCTTTTTCAAGTCTAGTAGACTATCAAAGTCTATTTTACTGCTTGTTCTTTCAGGGGATTTGTCTTGTTCTTTTAATTGAAAGTGGTTCCTCGGCTTCTTTATTTTACTTATATTTCTCTGGCTCTATGTATTTCTTCTAGACCCGTTTCTGAGCTTTTACATGTAGTAGGCAGGGTTGGAGCACTTCAGTTGTGAAGAAAAATAGGCAGAAGATGTTCACTGGGGAGTTCTCTCTGTGGTGTTGCCTGTCACTTGTTATGCAGACTTACAAAGTCCTATTTGTTGATTTTGGCTTTATCCCTGCCTTAGCTATGGGAATGTCAGCCACCTACTCTGGTGCCACTCAGGTTCTGAGCCCCAGGAAACATCAGTGCAGATCCAGCAGTGTCAGTCCCTTGGACCTGCCTTAGCAAGTGTGCAGTCACACATATGAATTTGTGGTCCACTACAGGTTCAGCTCAAACCCCAATCCCTCACTCACATATGGAACCATACACCACCCTGTTGTAAATACCCTCACTGGCCACCCTTCTTGAGTAAGAACTCCACTCACTACCTGTAAGTCTCAGAGGTGTGGATCCACAAAGTGACCAGATACAGCAAATCCACCCTCTCTGCCTGGGGCTGTAAACAAATCTCAGTCCCGCCTGTGAAGTTGCAATGGCACAGGGTATGGAGTCAACATTCAGCTCTGCCTTTGTTCAGCAGTGTTGGCTCTCACCAAGCCCCATTTCTCTTCTCACGAGAACACACCAGCAATGGAGCCAAGTGGAGTAAGTGACTTTGGCACAACTGTGTTTCATTCCTCCCCCATTATATCAAAATTGGTGCTTTTTTATGAGAGTTTCAGTCTTTTCTGTTCCACACACACACACACACAGCCAGAGCTCACACTGCCCTCTAGTTTCCTGAGGCTGCCTCTCTGCAGTGTGACCCAGCCCTCTGCCTGGGCTCTTCACTGACTCCAGTAGCCTGTTCTGGCTCATCCCTTCTAGCTCATGTATAGGGCTGGTCATCACAGGGACCCTCTGTGTCAGTTTTCCCCAGTTCTGCCTGCCATGCAGTTGCCACTGTCTCCTCCAAACCTTGGAAGCTCTGCTTCTTTCCTAGCTGATCTCCCAGCTAGAGAGGTTGTGTCCCAGTGTGAGGGTGCCTTTATTCCTATGCTACTCTTTCCCTGCAGGATCAGTCCTGCACTTAATTTTTCTTTTCTCTTTTTATTCCTTACCATATTTTGTGAGAATCTTCCTGTATTTCAAAATAAGAGACACTCTACCAGAGTTCAGGAGGTTTCTGTGCAAATCAATGTTTTTGTAGATGTAATTCTTTGAGTATTTGTGGGAGAGGTCAAGCTGTGAGTCTGTCTACTCTGCCATTTTGGCTCCTTCAAATTTTAAAATAGGGCTAGTTCTTTCTTAATTACTCTCAACAAGCTGTTGTAGTTTTCAGCGTACATGTCTTGTAATTTTTCCTTGCCTCTATTGGATGCTGATTCAGAACATACACAACCTTCTAGAGAAACCTGTCCCACCCTGCCATTTACTGCCAACTAGCTGGCCTGTGTCTGAATCATCAAAAGGTTTTGTTCTTTATCTGATTCTTAATTCTTTAGAATTTATCATTTTACTCTCATAAATGCTGATAGTACTTGTAACATATATTTTAAAATAAAAATAATAAACTTTATTCTATAGATGAAATATGAATGAATCTCAAGTAACATATGCTTTTAATACCTTAGAATTAGTAAAGCAATATAGATACATTATAAATGCTTGAAATGTTGCCTAAAGGAAAAGTTCAGAGATTTGCAAATCCCACTCCCAGAAGTGACCGTCATTAATGGTTTGGTGAACATCTCTCAGTCTCTATCTCTCTCATTCTCTCTGCCTCTGTGTCTCACACACCAAAAGATTCATTTACATCTATGATGATTTGACACATATGTGGTTATAGAGATGGCATCTGGGATGTAGATGATGGATTAACAGGCATCCAAACTGAGGGCTTCCTTGACATCAGGTAAAGACCTAGCACTCATTTTTCCAGCTGCACAACAATCATTCCTCCATGTGAATCAGAACTGATGAATCCCACCCCCTCTCCATGAACATTAGTGTTGCTTCCATTTCCCTAGTAGTTTAACCAGGATTGTGATGAGCATCCTTGAAAAGACATCTTTGAAAAATTGTGCAAGAATTTTAGTATGATCAACACTAAGCATCAGCACTGCTCGGAAAGTGGTGCACTTGTGGAACTGTGATGCATTCTGCATACTGTTCTCCCAGAGAGGAGAGTCTGCTCACTCTTCCCTCCAGGGGATCTACTGTGGCCTCTGCCTCCTCATGTTGTCACTAGAGCTGGTTGTCTCCAGGCTAAAGGCCTGCCAGTGTGATGTTGACCAATGCTGTCTCCGAAGTGTGGACATCTTCGTGCATCCTCACTTGAGAGGTCGAGCATCTCTAATATACACTGGCCACCTGCATTGCCACTTGTTGGAATTGCATGTGTTTGTTCTGTTTCTGTTTAGAACACAGTGTTTCAAGATATTTTTGGACCACAGGGATGTGAAACCTTTCTCTGACTTTAGGTTATGAAAAATGATTTTTCCATGTTATGGTTTGTCTTTCATGGATTTTGATTATTATTTTTTTTTTATTTTGTTAGGTTATGTTTTGCCACAGGAAGAGCTAAGCATCTCCCTCCTGGCTCTGGTTTCACACATAGAATAGCAGTGCCTATCTCGAGATTATGCACATAGTTACTAAAAATATTCATTTTGTATATCTCATATTTAATCCACCTGGATTTCCCTTTGAAATAACCATAATGCTACTTCAAGTAAAAAAAAAAACACCAATCCCTTGTTAAAATATGAGAGCAGACACAAACAGCCACCTTTTGTATGATTTCATTGATAGGGAACATCCAGTGTAGGGAAAGACACACAGAGAGAAAGAGGATTAGGGCTTGTCAGGGGTTGGGGGAGGGATAAAAGAGAATGTGTGCTTTGGATACGGGGTTTTATTTTGAGGAAAGAAACAGTCTGAAACTAGACAGTGACGATGGTTACACAGCATTGTGAATGCACTTAATGCTCCTGAATTGCACAATTTAAAATGGAAAAACATCTAAATTTTATTATGGTAAACTTAAAACATAAAAATAGATGGTACTCTAAATGACATGAAAGAAAACAAGGAAATGACAGAAAAAACAAACAAAAATGATGCCAGGAGAAGGGAAGTAAAGTTCGGGTCTGGGAGTGGGTTGATTCTTAGAATTAGATGACAGTGTTGGTGGTTGCAGAGACATCTCAGCCCGTAAGGGTGGTGATGCCTGAAATGGCTCTGGGTCTCATAGAAGTATGTGTGTAGGTTCAGGGGGAGCTACAAGATCAGGCTCAGGGTCTCCCTGCAGGACTGGTAATGTAACTTGGCTCTAGGTCTCCTGTAGGGCTAGTCTTACAGTCTGCAGAGCTGGTGGGATGTGACACGGTTCTGTGTGTTTTGCAGGTGCAGGCTCGGGTTCCCCAGCAGGGTTGTTGGAATGGGACCCAGTCCTGGGTCTCCTGCAGGAGCCAGATCAGGATCTCATGCAAGACCAGGCTCAGGGTATCCTTGTAAGGCTTGTGGAATGAGACCCCATCATTTTTCTCCTGCAGCAGCAGATTCAGGGTGTCCCTGCAAGGTTTTTCAATTTCACCCTGCTCTATATCTCCTGCAGGAGCAGGCTTGGACTGTCCCTGCTGGGTTGTTGGAATATGACCCATCTCTGATTCTCTTTCAGAAGCAGGCTCAGGGTCCCCCTACAGGGCTAGTCGATTTTGTTCCAGTCTTAGGTCCTTTGCAGGTGCAGGACTGGGGTCTCCCTTCAGGGCTGGTGAAATGTGACTCAGCTGTTTGTCTCTTGCAGAAACAGGCAGAGTTTCTCCCTGCAAGCCTTGTGGAATGAGACCCAGTGCTGGGTCTCCTACAGGAGCATGCTCAGGGTCTACATGCAGGGCTAGAGGAATTGGACCTGGCTAATGGTGTCCCTGCAGTGCTGCTGGAGTTGTTCCAATTCTTGGGTGTCTTGAAGGTGTAGGCTCTAAGTCTCCCTGCATTGCTAGTGAAATGTGACTCTGTTGTGGTTCTCCTGAAGGGACAGTCTCAGGGTTTCCCTGCAGGGCTGGTGGATGGGACATAGTGCTGGGTATTCTGCAGGAGCAGGCTCATCTTGCAACATGACCAATCTCAGGTTCTCCTGCAGGAGTAGGCTCGGGGCCTTCCTGCAGGGCTAGTGGAATTGGACATGGCTCATGGTCTCCCTGCAGTGCCATTGGAATTGGTCCAATTCTTGGGTCTTTTGAAGGTGTAGGTTGCAGGCTGATAAATTACCTGTAGGGCTGGTGGAATGTGACATGGCTCTTAGTCTAATGCTAGAGCTGATTCAGGGTCTTTCCACAGGGTTGGTAGAATTGGCCCAGGCCTGGGTCTCCTGCATGTGCAGGCTCTGGTATCCCTGCAGGGCTTGTGGAATGTGACTGGGTTTCTGTTTCCTGCAGGGGCAGGCTCAGAGTCTCCTTGCAGTGTTGCTGGAATGGCACATGGTTCTGAGTTTCCTGCAACAGCAGGCTTATGTTCTTCCTGCATGGCTAGTTGAATATGACTCAGACCTTGGTCACTTGCAGGAGCAGGCTAGTTTTCTCACTGCTGGGATGGTGGAATCAGACCCTGTCCTGAGTCTTCTGCAGAAGTAGCTCCAGGTCTTCCTACAGGGCTGTTGGAACATGACCCATCACTGGTTCTGCTTCAGGAGTAGGCACAGAGTCTCCTTGCAAGGATAGTGTAATTGGACCCAGCTCAGGGGTCACTACAGGGCTGATGAAATTTGTCCTGGCTCTGTGGTTCCTGCAAGTGTAGATTCTGTGTCTCCCTTCAGGGTTGGTTTAGTGGGACCCATTCCTGAGTCTCCTGTAGTAGTAGGCTCAGAGTCTCCCTGTAGGGCTGGTGGAATGGGCCCCTTCTCTAGGTCACCTGCCAGAACAGATTTGGACTCTGCCTTCAGGCTGGTGGAATTGGGCCTGTTCTTGCATCTCCTGCAGGAGCAGGCCTTGGGTCTTCCTGGAAGAATACTGTAATATGACCCATCTCTGGTTCTCTTGCAGGAGAAGCTCATGGTCTCCCTAGAAGGTTAGCAGAATTTGTCCCATTCCTTGGTCCAAGGCTCAGGGTATCCCTGCAAGGTTGGTGGAATGGGACCTAGTCCTGTGTATCCTGCAGTAGCAGGTTCTGTTCTCTTTGCAGGGCTGGTGGAATATGACTCCACACTGTGGTTCTTTGGCAGATGCAGGCTCAAGGACCCCACCAGAACTGATGGCTCTTAGTCTCCTATGGGAGCAGGTGAGGGATTCCCTGGAGAGCTGTTGGAATTGGTCCCAGTCCTAGGTCTCTTACAACTGCAGGCTCAGTGTCTCCCTGCAGGGTTTGTGGAATATGACTTGGCTGTGGGTATGCTGCAGGAGCAAGCTCAGTGTTTCCATGCAGGGTTGGTGGAATGGGATCTAGTTCTGGCTCTCCTGCAGGAGGAGGCTGGGGTTCTCCCTGGAGAGGCTGATGGAATTGGACTGGGATGTCTGTCTCCTGCAGGAGCAAGCCTATGGATTACCTGCAGAGCTGGTAGAATGTCACACAACTCTTGTTCTTCTGCAGGAGCTGGCTCATATTCTCTGTGAATGGCTTGGTCTCCCCCAGGAGTAGGTTTGTAGTCTCACTACAGGGCTGGTGTTATGTGACCCGCACTGTGTTTTCTGCAGATGCAGTCTTAGTGTTGGACTGCAGGTTTGGTGGAATGGGACGAAGTTCTGGGTTTCCTGGAGTAGCAGGCTCACGGTCTCCCTTCTGGGGTATTGGAATGTGACCCAGTCATGTGTTTCCTGCCAAAGTGGCCTCAGGATATCCCTGCAGGGCTGTTGGAATTGTACCTCACTGTGTATCACCTGCAGGATCATGTTTGTGCTCTCCCAGCAAGGCTGGTGTATTTGGACCTATTCCTGGGTCTCCTGCAGAAGCAGGCTTTCAGTCTTCCTGCAGGGCTTCTGGAATATGACGTATCTCTAATTTTCCTGCAGGATCAGGCTTGTGGGTCACCCAGCAAGGCTAGTGGAATTGGACCCAATTCAAGGTCTTAGTGCATGATTGATGGAATGGGACCCATTCCTGGGTCTCCTGCAGGAATTGGCTCAGAGTCTTCCTGCAGGACTGGTGAAATTGGACCAATTCCTGAGTCTCCTGCAGGAGGAGGCCCTGCATCTTCCTGGAGGGATGGTGGAATATGACAGAGATCTGTTTCTCCTGCAGGAACAGGCTCAAGGTCTCCCTACAAGGCTAGTGTAATTGGACACATTCCTGGATCCATTGCAAGTGAAGGCATGATGGTCTTCCTACAAAGCTGGTGGAATGTGATTCGGCTCTGAGTCTCCTGCAGGAGTAGGCTTAGGGTCTCCTTGAAAGATTGGTGAAATGGGACACAGTGCTGTGTCTCCTGCAGTAGCAGGTTCAGGTTCTCCCTACAGTATTGGTAAAATTGGACCTGGCTCTAATTCTCCTGCAGTAGCAGACTGAGGGTATACCTGCATGGCTGGTTGAGTGTGAAGGAACAGCAAGTCTTAATACATTGGCCCACTCCTGGGAAAAGGATAAACAGGGCGTAGTGCATTGTCTCTTGTATTGTCTGAAAAAGCCCCTTGAGATGTGTTGATTCTGATGACCTCTTCCAAGAACTTGAACACTTTAAGAATCTCTGCCAACTCATCTTGTTTAGACTGAAGGACTCTGCCTTTCATCAGTTCTTGGAATAGAGATCAACACAAAAGGAAAGAGGGAAGAAAAAATTACCAATCTATCTGTTGAGAAGTCAGCTGAAGACATTAAAAAGTTCTCTTGCAATGCACTTGTTTCTATTTTGGTGCATTTAGAATCATTTCCTTATTATCAATTTTTGCCATTTAAATTAGAATATATATTGTCGTAGGCCTACTGGGGTTCATTATGCTTGGACGCTCTGTGCTTGCTGTGTTGAGATAGCCGGTTCTATCTTTGGTTTAAGAAAATTTCAGTCTGATTTCTTCAAATACCTTTTCAAACCATTTGTCTTTATTCTTTTCCATGTGGGATCCCTATGAGTCATACACTGGTATGTTTTCTCTTATCCCAGGTTTCAGTTGCATTGCTTGCATTGGTTTTCACTTGCTTTTCTATGTCGTGTTCTGACTGAGTGATTGCGGTTATCCTGTTTTCTAAGTCATTTATTTGTTCCTGTGCATTATCTAGTCCGATTTGGACTGTCTTTAGCTTAGCTATTCTCACCATTGAGTTTTCTGATTATATTTGGCTCATCTAAAGTGTTTCTCTTTCCATTTATACTAGCCTGCATTTGTATTCATAGACTCAAGATTTCCTTCAGTGTTTTTATGTCCTCCCTTTTCAAGTCATGTTCTAGTAAATTTTGGGGGTCTAATACATTGGATGTTCTTTCAGGAGACTCCTGTCTTTTGAAAATTTGGAATAGTTCTTTTAACTTTATTATATCTCTCTATCGCTATGGGTTAAGGATTATCAGTTATCTATTATAGACTTGAACGGCTTTTGTAAGTGAAATCATTTCTGTGCACATTTAGTTTTAATGCTGTGAGGATTGTTTTTGGTATGTAATGATGCCATGCATTCCTTCTGTGTCCGTTGCCTGTTATATCTATGATTGCTACCGTGGTTTTTGTTGTGGTGAATATAACCTATTCTAGTAAAGTTAGCAGAGTGTCATTTTGGTTAAATGTTTATCATAGCTCTGACAGTGCTGGGACTACTAATTTTTGCTGGAATAGAGGTTTCCAAATGATTTCTGGGCTGCAGGCTGGATATGTGGAAAGGGAATTGTTCCAATATACACTCATGAAAGTGCATTCGTCCTTACTGTTGCCACGGAAAAGTCAAAATTTTATAATGGGTTCCCTCAGGTTCTCTGCAAACAAAGACAAAAGTGGAAACAAATCTAATGATGTCACACATTAGAAACTGCTGAAACAATCCTGCAGTGCCACAATTGGGTCCTAAGTGTAGTACTGGGTCAGCACCACAACTATAGTTGCATTAGCATGTGGTAGGCAAGGTTGATGGAAAAGCTTCAAATTCTCCTATTTTTCAGCAGATCTCTGCTCCAAGAACTCTTGTCAATAAGGCATGGGAACTCAAAGGCAAGCATGGAGCATTTCAAAAACCTCTGCTTTGGACAATAAGAAATTTCAATCCTGCCTATGAAAGTTGCAGATCTTTTGGCTATAGAATCTTATTTCAACACGAAATTGCCCTGGATTCTAGAAACCAGATAAAGATGGCTCTGATTGAGACCATTTCTCCTTTATGGAGAAAATGAGCAATTATACTGTGGATGTGAAAAGGCTGTGACTAAGGCCCTGGGTTACTAAGCTAATCCACAACACATATGCCAGCAGATTTAATATTAAGAGAGGACCCAGGCAGATCTGTTCTCTAGATAGTACCAACCACAGCCCAAAACAATCTCCAAACCCCTGGGAATAAATTTGTGACATCAGCCACACCCCTAACACAGATTCCACAGGCACTCCTAGCTCAAAACTGGCAGATGCAGTCTTGGTCTGGGAATCAATTGCAGAGAAATTTTGTGATTATTGCTTTCAGTTATGTCAATCAAACGTCCACTATGCACTCTTTTAACCCTCAGCGCATCGTCTTCCATCTTAAATGACCTGTCCACTTTAGAGTGTGCATCCCAGTAAAACACAGTTTCGCCTTTAGTGCTCCTTCCCCCAAGTTCAGGTCCTGCACTGATTTCCATTCTCTACTTTGCCTTCTACTCTTTCCAGGTTATGTGAGAATTCTTTCTGACTTTTGAAGTAAGAGATGTTTGGCCATTATTCAGCAGGGATCCTGAGCCAAGGGCCGGGAGAGTGGATGTTTATCTTGCTGTATACATGGGAGAGAGTGAGCGAAGTTTGCACTGGTACTCTGCCAGTTTGGCATGGATAAATTAACACAATTTAGACATAACTCACAGACACTTGATCCTTGTTTAGCTATTTTTCTCTATATCAATGGTGGAAGGATGTGTTCGAAGATTCCAAGTCTGACAATGTGTACATACCTCCATTGCAGACTTTCAAATAGTTAACAGAATTGAATTACATACAATGGGAAGTGTATCAAAATAAAGATAGTTTTAGAAATATACTAAATCTAACTACAAGACAGAGTTGCCATATTTAGGTATCAGCTTGAAATACCAAAATAAGAAAAATACACAGAAAATATTAGTTAGCAGCCAAAATTCATGAAGGAGGCAGGTCAACACTTTTCTCTTGGTGCTTCCAACACTAAAAAAAACAATGAAATAAATCTTAGAATCATTAACAACCACAACCATGGGTTTCCATTGTTCATGTGGTGCCCTTTCCTAATAATGGCACATACTGGTCAATGTTGGCGATTCAAGGGGCAACATTACTATTTAGGAAAGCACAAAGAAACCCAAACAATGTATTTTTATATAGGCTTGGTTTCAATAGCACTTAGAGACATTATAGATATGAGAACACTGCTGCACTTCTGCTAGGCTATTGAGAATCATGTGCTCTTCTATGAAAGATGAGTATGTTTAATCGTCCAATTATGTTGAGAAACACAATTAAACCCGACAAATATGGCAACCACATTATATCCTGCACCCGGTACTTGACTGAAGGGAAAAGATGGTCCACAAAAAATGTGTCACTACATATCTATGTCAACAATTACACTTCATTTCAATAACAGAATTATAATAGTTACAAATACTGTTTTGAAAAACTGAGGATAAATAAATATTCAAATTCAGGCAAAGAATCCACTCACTTACAAAACACCCTTCACACCAAAGTAGATATAACCCCAGCATGATCTGAATCTGGGGGAAGGTCATCATTTCACAGTGTGAACTAAGAATTCAAACCAACCTATTTTAGTCCAGAGTAGTTGACCATGGAGGAGTTCACTGTTGTGCACAAAATGTGAAGGTGGAGGAACTCTGAATCTAGGAGGGTCTTCCTGTGCTCCTACTGGCTTCAATGCAGTTCAAGGGCTGATTCTCTGAAATGGATAACTGAGTGAAGGGGAGGGAAAAGCAAGTGCTTCAGAGCAAGGCCCAACCCTGGGAAAAGGCTTACCAGGGCTTGGTGCTTGGTCGTCTGAGTGGTTTATAAATGCCCCGTGGGAAGTTTGGAATTTCAAGACATCTTCCAAGAACATGAGAGCTTCTATCATTTCTACATTCTCTTCTGTTTTGGACGGAAGAAATCTTGGACCCGTACTTGGAGCAGAGAATTCAGTAACTTCCTCAAGTGCACGTTCAGATTCCACATGTAATTGACAGTATCAACGAGGCTCAATATGTCGATGAATGTCTTCCAAGCTTGGTATTCTCTACAGCTGTCTCCATGCCAGTATTCTTCATTGTAGCAGAACAACTCTCATCAATGTGTTCGCATCTCTCCTCAATCCATGCAGCCAGCTTTTCTGACAGATTCTCTTCGTGTCTCCTATAAAGTCAAATTCTAAATGATTGGGCAAATCTGAAAGTACCTCCGAGACTAACCAGTGAGCTGATGACACGCATTTCTTCCACTGTCTGCTCTTTAAGGTTCTGGAAACTGACCCGTGAACACAGGCCATTGGGCAGCAGCAGGATCTCGAACTTACACAGCTTCCCAAAAAAGAGACCTAAGCCAAGCTCCAAAGAGGGCGACAGCCCATCCATCACACTGATCCACCCACAGGGCTCTGCCCAGTTTCCATGGATCCACAGGCCACAACAAACCTCATGGAACAAACGAACATTCCACCTGGAATTAAACCGGCAACTGCCATCCCCAAAGGTGGCTGCAACTTGTCAGTGTTGGGGGAGGGGCTGTATGAGACAAGAGGTTCTAAAGGTAAATGTGATTCTATCCACTAGCGTCCCATGGGCTTTTCTCTTCCCTCTTTCCTTTTATTCAGATCTGTACGCACAGTACAAACGGAGGGAAGTGTGTCCAATTATAGTTGATGATTTCACACGTCTATAAACTTTCTAACAGTTCACAGTACACAGAGACCCACTAAAGGAGACTTATGTTCCTATAATATCCGTACACCCGGAATACATATGCGTCGCGTGATTTCTGCTGAAACACCCGCACTCTCAGGACATGGATCCATTTATTTCATGGGGGCTGAAATTCCTACAAATGAAACCAATCCCAATGTGCAATTTACTGTGTGTCTCTTTTGCCCTTAGAACACTTTTGCAGAGCTACTTGTCTTTGTTATAGGCTTATGCCATTTCTTCTCTACGTAGGGTATAATATGGCATACATTCAATCTGTTGGGAGACTTGCAAATTTATATCACGGACTATAAATCCATTTTATTCCAAATAGGCATTTGAATTAGGTCACGATATGCTCTTATGAATCAATATTTATGAATATTAATGCACGCATCTGTTTTCTGAATACAAGTGTGTTGAGTACATGCAAGCTGTGATATTGGGTCGATGAGTGCTGAATGATTCTTGACATCACCTTGAGTACTTTCTTGAGAATATTCATGGTTCCATTGTTTTATGTCAGCCAACCGTGCCCTTTTGGTGCTTGTTTGTTTGTTTGATTGTTTGTTTGTTTGCTTCTTGTTTGTTTTGCAAACACATTAGGCCATGCATCACTCCGTTCACTTAAGAGAGTCATATAAGCAGATTCACTTAAGATAGTGCTTACAATCATCTATGATTTCCTGCTTCACTCTCCCATATATAGGGTTTTGATGTCCTCTTGCTTTCTTCTTGTTTATTCTCTGCAACTCATGCTCCTCTTGCATTTCCAATAATAGTCTTCTTCTTTCCATTTCATCTTGCTGCTTTTCTAATCAGCGAAGAATTCTCAATCATTCTTTTAGGATAAGTTTTGAACTGCTGAATTCTTTTAAGATGTGCCGGTCTGTGGAATTCTCTAGCTTTGCCGTTATTAAAAATGGCGGTCATGTGGCATAGGCTACCCTAGATGGCAGCATTTTCCCATTCAGGATATGGTCTAAATCCTGGCACTTCTCCCTTTCCTGAAATATTACTGCTGAGATACAAGCTGAAAGCGCTCTGGAGGTTCCCTTGTGATTATGTTGCTTTCCTCAAAGTGCATTTTTTTCATTTTTTTTCCTCCAGGTGCATTTTAAATCACATGGATGCTCATGAACTTTGTTGATTAGAATCATCTGGCTGCTGGTAAGTCTATTGGGATTTCAATTCCGTTGGATGCTGTGTACTTCCTGAATTCATATACATGATTCTATCTTGGTTTTCAGGAAGGTTCAGTCAAATTTATCTACAGATATCTTTTCAGAATTTTTTTTTTTTACCTCTTGCTTTTCCATCTGGGACTCTTATGAATCCTAGTCTTACA
Organism: Vicugna pacos; assembly: GCF_048564905.1. Lineage (NCBI taxonomy): Eukaryota > Metazoa > Chordata > Mammalia > Artiodactyla > Camelidae > Vicugna > Vicugna pacos. The sequence goes on along the minus strand of NW_027328918.1, from coordinate 45,533 downwards.
TGCTTTACTTAACCCAGGACTCAACAGCAATGTTTTCATTGTATTCAACTTGCTTATCTATGTCTGCTTCTGACTTAGGGATTTCTGTTCCCCTGTATTCACATTCATTCACGTGTCCCTCTGCATTATCTAGTCAACTTAGGACTGAATTTAACCCTGATATTATCCCATCCATTGAGATTTCTGATATAATTTGGCTCGTCTTTAGACTTTATCTTCCACATTTCTGGTATTCTGATTTTGTGTTTCTGAGACACGGTTGTGCTTCAGTGTTTCCCTCATCTCCGTTTTCAATACTAGCCCTGGTAGCATTTTGCAGTCTAGTTGTTTGAAAGCTTATCTTTTGGGCCTTCAATCCCTATGGAACTGAAAATGGTACTTCCTGTTTCTTTTACTGTACTTCTACATTTCAACTGGTCAAGTAATATCAGGCATCTAATGTAGACTTCAAGGGCTTTGTTAAGTGAAAAGTTTAGACCCTTGGCTCTATGCAATTCCATGGGATTACTGTGAGGACAATTTCTCCTAGACACTGATGCCATGTCCTGTTCCTGTGTGTGTTGTCTGGTATATCTCCAATTGCTGGTGTTGCCTTTGCTGTGATGAACAACCCGTACTATTTCGATTAGCATAACCTCATTTTGATTACGCTTATCTCACAATTCTGAACGTGCGCAGGACACTTTCTCTTGTGGAAATGAAGCTTCAAAAAGTTCTCAGCTCTGCATTCTTCTCTATGTCACTTTGGAGTGTTTCCTAAACAGCAAACTGAGAGTGCGCTTGTGCTTTGCAGTGCCACGGGAATGTCCCAATGAAACCAGTGCTTCCCAGAGCTTCTCTGTCTACTGAAACACCAGTGGAAGCACATCCATGGATGTCACACATCAGGGCCTGCTGGAATGATCCCGCAGACCGACCTTGGTGTCCTCGGTGCCGTAGAGTGCCATCCAAAATGTAGCAGCTTCATTCTGGAGATAATGCTGAAGGAAATGCTTCAACTTCTCATGCTGTGGACTTGGACCACTCTTCCTTGTCCTCTCATTCTTGTGGCACAGGTGCACGAAGACAACCACAGAGCTGTTGTGCATCCTGTGCCTCAAACCAAACCATAATCCCAGCCCAGGTTATGAATGTAGCAGATCCTAAGGCTTTTCATTCTGATATCAAAACCAAGGCCCCCTGGATCCTTCAGACCAAATGCACGATATCTCTGATTCAGCCCCACACGTGCTCTATTGGCAAAATGCCAAATTGTTCCCTGGTCTTGCAGATGCACTGGGTGTGGCCATGGGACATATCGATAATCTCAACCTCGCGCGCCAGTGTGGTTGCTTTCTCATTGGGGTCACAGGTCGGTTTGCTCTCTTGATAGGACCCACCACATCCCACAACGCACTCCAGGTCCCTGAGACACAGCGTGTGCCATCATCCGTAGCCCTATCCCTCCCTGACCGCTGACTCTGCTACCTCAAATTTGGAAGCTCAGATCTTGGTCTCAGAATCAAGTGTGGGGATATTTTGCGCTGGTTTCTTTGAGTTCTGTCAGCCAAGCATCTGCTGTGCACTCTTCTAACACTCAGCGCATCACCTTCAATCCCATGTCTCCTGTCTGCTTGAGAGTGTGCGTCCAAGTTCAACAGAGTTTCAACTTTGCTGCTCCATCACCAGGGGTCAGACCCTGCACTGGTTTCCATTCCCTGCTTTGCCTTCTCCTGCTTCCAGGTGTTCTGAGGCCTCATCCTGTCTTTGGAAGTAACAGACCTCTCTTCGGCAAGTGTCCTATGCCAAGGGCTGGGTGAGTGGATGTTTCCATTGCTGTGTACATGGGAGCGAGTGAGCGCAGTTTGCACTGCTTCTCTGCCAACTGGGCATCGATGAATCAACACTTTCCAGATACACTTCCCAGATATGTGATTTTTGTTTACCTCTTGGTTTCTATACAGCCGTGGTGGGAGGGATTGTCCAAAGACTCCAGTTTTGACATTGTGTTGATATCTCATTTGCAGTCTTTAAAAAGTTTAATAGAATTGATTTCCATGTTTTGGGAGCTGTACGAAAATGAAGTTAGTTTTTGAAACATACTAAATCGACCTAGAAGCCAGACTTGTCAATTTCGGTAACATTTTGTCAGCTCTAAGGAAAACATAGACAGATAGAATGCAAAGTAGCAGTCCAAACTGTAAAAGGGGTCATGTCAACTCTTTCCTGTTGAAGCCTCCGAAACCAACAGGAACCATGAAATAGCTATTGGAAACATGAAATAACCCCCAACATTGGATTCACTTGTGCATGTGGTGCCCTTTACTCCCAATGACACCTACTGGCCAATGTTGGCATTTCAAGGGGTAACATCCCTCTCTAGGAAAATACAAGAGAAAACAAACCAAATATATACATTTAGGCTTGAATCCAAAAGCACCTAGAGGCATTGTAGCTTTGAGAACCGTGCTGCAACTATGCTAGGCTATTGAGAACCAGGTGTTTTTCTATCAGTGTTGAGAACGCTTAATCATCCGATCATGTTGGGTAAAGCAATTTAACGCAGCCGAGTCTGCACCCCCATGATATAGTGCCCCCGGGGGCTTGACTCAAGTGAAAGACGGTCCACATAAGCTGTGTCTTTAATGTCATTGGCGACTTTTACAGTTCAGTTCACTATCTGACTTATAGTATTTACCTATACTGTCTTGAAAGACTGAGGCCTGATACATATTCAAGTTCAGTCAAAGATTCCCCTCACTTACCACACTCCCTTCACCCCAGAGAAGACACAAACCCAGCATTTGCTGAATCTAGCGGAAGTCCATCATTTCTTTGTGTGAGCTAAGTATTCAAATCCTATCTATTTCAGTCGAGACTATTTGAACTTTAAAGAGTTCACTGTTGTTCACAGAGTGTGAAGCTGGGGGAACTCTGATTCGAGGAGGGGCATGCCCTTCTCGTACTGGCTTCATTGCAGCTCAGGTACTGATCCTTCAAAATGGATGCCTGAGTGGAGGTGAGGGAAGAGTTTACTTGATAGCTTGGCGCATACCAGGGAAAAGGCTTACCTGGGCTTGGTGCACTTTGGTCTGAATGGCTTGGAAATGCCCCTTGGGACGTGTGGATTCTCAAGAACTCTTCCAAGAACATGAGCATTTTGATCACCTCTGCCATCTCTTCTCTTTTAGACGTCAGGGTTCTTGGACCCGTTCTTGGAGCAGGGAATTGAGGAACTTCCTCAAGTCCACGTTGGCACTCCGTATGTTTCTGCCAGTATCAGCGAGGTTCAATACGTCTCATGAATGTCTTTTGAGCCTGGTATACTCTACAGCTGTCTCCAGGCCAGTATTCTCCTTTGTAGCAGAACATCTCTCATCCATGTGTTCGCATCTCTCCTCAATCCGTGCAGCCAGCTTTTCGGCCAGCTTCTCTTCGTGTCTCCCATAAAGTCGACTTCAATAGGACTGGGCAAGTCTGAAATTACCTCGGAGTCTCACCAGTAAGCTGATGACAGGCAGATCTTTCACTGTCTGCCCTTTCAGCTTCTGGAAACTGACCCGTGAACTCAGGTCTTTGGGCAGCAGCAGTATCTCGAACTTACACAGCTTCCTGGACCAAACACTTAAGCCAAGCTCCACAGAGGGCGGCAGCCCCTCCATCACACTGATCCACCCACTGAACTCTGCCCGGTTACCTAGGATCCACCGGCCACAACAAGCCTCGCGTTACACACCAACATTCCACCTGGAATCCAACCGGTAACTGCCATCCCCAATGGCTGCCGCATCTTGTCAGTGTTGGGGGAGGGGCTGCATCCGACGAGAGGTTCCTTAGCTAAATGTGATTCTACACACTAGTGTCCCATGTGCCTTTGTTCTTCCCTCTTTCCTTTTCTTCAGATCTGTATGCACAGTACCAACGGAGGGAAGTGTGTCCATTTTCAGTTGATGGTTTCACACGTCTTTCAACTTTCTAACAGTTCACAGTACACAGAGACCCACTAAAGGAGACTTATGTTCCTATAATATCCGTACACCCGGAATACATATGCGTCGCCTGATTTCTGCTGAAACACCCGCACTCTCAGGACATGGATCCATTGGTTTCATGGGGGCTGAAATTCCTAGAAATGAAACCAACCCCAATGTGCACTTTACATTCTGTCTCTTTTGCTCTTAGTACACTTTTACAGAGCTACATTTTGTTATAGTCTTATGCCATTTCTCTTTGACGTAGGGTAGAATATGGCATTCATTCATCCTGTTGGAAAACTTGCAAGTCTATATCACAGACTAGGAATACATTGACTCCAAATCGGAATTTGAGTTAGGGTTAGAGTTAGGGTTGGGGTTAGGCTTAGTGTTTAACTGTAGGGTTAGGATTAGGGTTTGGGTTAGGGTTTAGTGTTAGAATTAGTGTTAGGTTTACGGTTAGGTTTAGGAGTTTGTGATAGTTTTTGGGTTAGTTTAAGTGTTAGGGTTATGGTTTAGTTTTAGGGTTAGGGTTATGGTTAGTGTTCAGGTTCGGGATAGGGTTAGGGTTAGTGTTTAGGTTACGGTTTAGGCTTCGGGTTAGGGTTACGGTCAGGGTTCGGGTTCGGTTTTCGGTTAGGTTTAGGGTTAGGGTTAGTGTTCAGGTTAGGGTTCGGGTTCGGGTTAGGGTTTGACAAGCATTAGCGCGTGCATCTCTGTGGGCAGTGGAGTGTTTCAAACTGCTTCTCCAATCTTGGTGCACCTGTGCCACCATAAAGATTTGTGGAATATGTTTCCCCACCTCCAGCACACACACGGAGACGTGTTCAGGCATCCTAATTGTGGGGAGGCTCCTCCAAATGACAGCAGCGCCTGGGTTCTAATAGAATCCCTTAGTTTGTAATAAGAGTGTTTCCGTGGTCCGGGATGTGACGGAATTCGTGCGGTTGTGCTTCGAGTCCAAGTAGCAGTGGGTGCCAACTGATCAATTGAGGAAGTACTTAGAGGACTTCTCCCATAAGGGAACACATTTGCCGCCATTCATCTGGGTGGAGTGGGGCTGTACAACTCCCACACACAGAAGAATGTGTTCTGGAATCCTGAGTGCAGGGAAGATCCTGCAACTGACATCAGAGCCTGGGATCTAATTGAATCCCTTTGCTTGTCTTCCCTGATGGTATTCGTAGGAGGGAGTGCAGGGGAACATGTGGTTTGGGCTTCAAAACCAAGTATTTGTGAGTACCTCTCTGTGGTTAGTGGAGGTGTTTTAAATACATCCCTAACCTGGGAACACCTGTGCCCCCATAAAGATCCGTGGAGTCTGTTTCAATACCTCCAGCACACACATTAACACTTGCACAGTTATCCTGAGAGTTGGCAGCCTCCTCCAACTGACAGCAGCGCCTGGGTTATAATAGAATCCTTTAGCTTGTAATATGAGTGTTTCCCTGATCCGGGATGTGAGGGATAGCTGGAGGTTGGGCTTCGAGGTCAAGTAGCAGTGAATCCCCCCTGATTGATTGAGGAAGTACTTAGAGGACTTCTCCCTAAAGGGAACAACTTTGTACCCATTCATCTGGGTGGAGTGGGGCTGCACAACTCCCCCCCACACACAAGAATGGGTTCCGGAATCCTGAGTGCAGGGAAGTTCCTCCAACTGACAGCAGCGCCTGGGTTCTAACTGAATCCCTTTGCTTGTCCTCCCTGATGGTATGCCTAGGCGGGAGTGCGGGGGAAAGTGTGATTTGGGCTCCAAAACCAAGTATTTGCGAGTACCTCCCTATGTTTAGTGGAGGTGTTTAAACTACATCCCTAACCTGGGAACACCTGTGTCCCCATAAAGATCCGTGGAGTCTGTTTCCAGACCTCCAGCACACACACGAACAGTTGCACAGATATCCTGACAGTGGGCAGCCTCCTCCAACTGACAGCAGGGCCTGGGTTCTAATAAAATCGCTTACCTTGTCTTCCCTGTTTGGTTGCCTGATACGGTGTGCGGGAGGAGGTTGGGGTTGGGCTCTAAAACCAAGTATTAGCGAGTGCTTCTCCATGGGAAGTGGAGGTTATTAACCAAAAACCCACAACCTGGGAATACCTGTGCTCCTTTAAAGATGCGTGGACTCTGTTTCCCCACTTCCAGCACACACATGAAGAAGTGTTCTGGTATCCTGAGTGTGGGGAGGCACCTCCCACTGACAGCAGCATCTGGGATCTAATAGGATCCCTTAGGTTGACTTCCCTGAGTGTTTTCCAAGGACAGGCTGGGAGCGAAGGTGGGGGTTGGGCTCTAAAGCCAAGTAATAGCCAGTGACTCTCTATGGGCAGTGGAGGTTTCTAAAGTACATTCCCTCCTTGGGAACACCTGTGCCCCCATAAACTTGCATGGACTATGTATCCCCAACACCATCACACACACAAAGAATTGTTCAGGTATCCTGAGTGTGGGGAGACTTCTCCAACTGACAGCAGCGCCTGGGTTCTAATAGAATCCCTTAGCTTGTCTTCCGTGATGGAATGCCTAGGCTGGAGAGTGGGGGAAAGTGGGGGTTGGGCTTGAAGTCCAAGTAGCAACGAGTGCCCCCGATTTACTGAGGAAGATCTTAGAGGATTTACTCCTAAAGTGGAACACTTGTGCCCCCATTCATCTGCGTGGACTGGGTCTCCACAACTCCCCCACACACAAGGCTGGACTCCGCAATCCTGAGTGTGTGGATGTTCCTCCAACTGACAGCAGTGCCTTCGTTCTAATAGAATAACTCAGCTTGTATTCCCTGAGTGTTTCCCTAAGCCGGGCTGCGAGCGAAATCTGGGGTTTGGGCTTGGAGGCCAAGTAGCAGCTTGTGCCAACAGTTTGACTGAGATAGTATTTAGGGAACACCCCTACCGGGGAACACCTGTGTCACCATTCGTCTGCGTGTATTGGAGCTGCACACCTCCCCCACACACAAGACTGTCTCCGGAGTCCTGAGTGTTGGGAAGTTCCTCCAAGTGACAGCAGCACCTGGGTTCAATACAATCCCTTAACTTGTCTTCCCTGATGGCTTGCCCTGCCAGGAGTGCGGGGGAAACTGGAGGCTGGGCTCTAAAGCGAAGAATTAGCGAGTGCCTATCCATGGGATGTGGAGGTGTTTAACCTACATCCTCTAACCTAGGAATATCTGTGCCCCAAGGAAAATGCGTGGACTCTGTTTCCACACCTCCAGCACACGTGTGAAGAAGTGTTCTGCTTTCCTGAGTGTGGGGAGGCTCCTCCAACTAACAGCAGCACCAGGGATTTAATAGAATTCCTTAGCTTGACTTCCTTGAGTGTTCTCCTAGGCCGGGCTTTGAGCGAAGGTGGGGGTTGGTCTCTAAATCCAAGTAATAGCCAGTGCCTCTCTATGGGCAGTGAAGGTGTTTAAACTACATCATCTACCTGGGAAAAACTGTGCCCCCATAAAGATGCATGGACTCTGTTTCCGCACTTCCAACACACACACGAAGACGTGCTCAGGTATCCTGAGTGTGGGCCGGCACTTTCATGTGACAGCAGCGCCTGGGTTCTAATAGAATCCCTTAGCTTGTAGTCCCTGAGTGTTTCCCGAGGCCTGGCTCTGAGGGAAAGCTGGGGATTGGGCTTTGAGGCCAAATAGTAGCGAGTGCCCCCCGATGGACTGAGGAAGTATTTAGATGAATTCTCCCTAAAGGGGAACACCTATGCCCACATCAAACTACGTGGGGTGGGTATACACAAAACCCCTCCTCCCACAAGCCTGGCTTCCGGAATCCTGAGTGTGGGAAAGTTCCTCCAACTGACAAGAGTGCCAGTGTTCTAGTAGAATCCTTAAGCTTCTCTTCCCTGATGGATTGCATAAGCTGGAGTGCGGTTCAAAGTGGGATTTGGGCTCTAAATCCAAGTATTAGTGAGTGCCTCTCCATGGGAATTGGAGGCGTTTAACCAACAACCCCCAACAAGGGAGTACCTGTGCCCCCTGAAATATGCGTGGACTCTGTTTCTCCACCAACAGCACACACACGAAGAAGTTTTCTGGAATCCTGAGCATGGGGAGGCTACTCCAATGACAGCAGCACCTGGGTTCTATTAGAATCCCTGAGCTTGTGTTCCCTGAGTGTTTCCTTAGGCCGGGCCATGAGGGAAAGCTGGGGGTTGGGCTTGGAGGCCAAGTAGCAGCGTGTACCCCCCGATGTCCTGAGGAAGTTCTTAGAGGAATTCTCCCTAAAGGGAAACACCTGAGCACCCATTCATCTGCGTGGAGTGGGGCTCCACACCTCCCCACCACACAAGGTTGGGTTCCAGAATCCTGAGGGTGGGGTAGTAACTCCAAGTGACATCAGCTTCTTGGTTTTAATAGAATCTCTTTGCTTGTCTTCCCTGATGGTTTGCCTAGGCCAGAGTATGGTTGAAAGTGGGATTTTGACTCTAAATCCAAGTATCAGCGTGTGCCTCTCCATGGGAAGTGGAGATGTTTAACCTACAACCCACAACCTGGGAATTACTGTGCCCCCTGAAAAATGCGTGTGCTTTGTTTCCCCACCTCCAGCACACACACGAAGTTTTCTGGTATCCTGAGTGTGGGGAGGCTCCTGCAACTGACAGTAGCACCTGGTATCTAATTGGATCCATTAGATTGACTTCCCTGAGTATTTTCCTTGGCCGGGTTGTGAGCGAAGTTGGCGGTTGTGCTCTAAAACCAAGTATTAGCGAGTTCCTATCTTTTGGCAGTGGAGGTGTTTAAAGTATTTCCCCAACCTGGGAACACCTGTGCCCACATAAAGATGCGTGGACTCTGTTTCCCCACCTCCAGCACACACACGAAGACGTGTTCAAGTATCATAATTTTTGGAGGCCCCTCCAACTGAGAGCAGGCCCTGGGTTTTAATAGAATCCCTTAGCTTTTCTTCCCTGATGGTTTGCCTAGACCGAAGTGCGAGGAAAAGTGGATTGTGGGCTCTAAATCCAAGTACTAGCGAGAGCCTCTCCATGCGAAGTGGAGGTGTTTAACCTACAACCCTCATCCTGGGAATACCTGTATCCCGCTAAAGATTTGTGGGATTTGTTTCCCTGTCTTCTGTAAACACACGAAGAAGTGTTCTGGTGTCCTGATTTTGTTGAGGCTCCTCCAAATGACACCAAGACCAGGGATCTAACTGTATCTCTTAGGTTGATTTCCCTGTGTGTTTTCCTAGGCCGCAGGGTTAGCGAATGTTGGGGTTGTGCTCTAAGTCCAAGTGTTAGCGAGTGCCTCTCTATGGGCAGTGGAGCTATTTAAACTACATACCCAAACTGGGAACACCTGTGCCCTCATAAAGATGCTTGGACAATTTTCCACACCTCCAGCAAAGAAAATATGTCGTGTTCAGTTATCCAGAGAGTGGGGAGGCTCCTCCAACAGACAGCAGCGCCTGGGTTCTAATAGAATCCCTTAGCTTGTATTCCCTGAGTGTTTCCGAGGCCGGGCTTTGAGGGAAAGCTGGGGTTTCGGCTTGGTGGCCAAGTAGCATCGAGTGCTCCCCGATGCAATGAGGAAGTACTTAGAGGACCTCACCCTAACTGGGAAAACCTGTGCCCCCATTCATATCCGTTGAGTGGGGCTCCACACATTCCCCCTCACAAGACGGGGTTCTGATATCCTGAGGGTGGGGAAGTTTTTCCAACTGAGAGCAGCGCCTGGGTTCTAATACAATGCATTTACTTGTCTTCAATGATGGCTTGCCAAGGGTGGAGTGCGGGGGAATTTGGGGATTGGGCTGTAAATCCAAGTATTAGCGAGTGCTTCTCCATGGGAAGAGGAAATTATTAACCAAAATCCCACAACCTGGGAATACCTGTGCTCCTTGAACTATGCGTTGACAATGTTTCCCCAATTCCAGCACACACACAAAGACTTGTTCAGGTATCCTGAGTGTGGGGAGTATATTCCAACTGACAGCAGCGCCTGGGTTCTAATAGAATCCCTTAGCTTGTCTTACCTGATGGCATGCCTAGGCTGGAGAGTGGGGGAAAGTGGGGGTTGGGTTTGAAGTCCAAGTAGCAACGAGTGCCCCCGATTTACTGAGGAAGTACTTAGAGGATTTCACGCTAATGTGGAACACCTGTGCCCCCACTCATCTGTGTGGACTGGGTATCCACACCTCCCCCACACACAAGGCTGGGATCCGGAATCCTGAGTGTGTGGAAGTTCCTCCAACTGACAGCAGCGCCTGCGTTCTAATAGAATAACTCAGCTTGACTTCTCTAAGTTTTTTCCTAGACCTAGCAGTGAGCGATGGTGGGGAATGGGCTCTAAAGCCAAGAATAAGCGAGTGCATCTCTGTGGGCAGTGGAGGATTTGAAACTTCTTCCCCAACCTTAGAACACCTGTGCCCCCATAAAGATGCGTGGACTCTGATTCCCCACCTCCAGCACACACACGGAGACGTGCTCAGGTATCCTGATTTTGGGGAGGCTCCTCCAAATGACAGCAGCGCCTGGGTTCTAATAGAATCCCTTAGCTTGTATTCCTTGAGTGTTTCCATATGCCGGGCTGAGAGGGAAATCTGGGAGTTTGGCTTGGAGGCCAAGTAGCAGCAACTGCCCCCCGATGGAATATGGAATTATACAGAGGACTTCTCCCTAATGGGAAACAAGTGTGACCCCATTCATCTACTTGGATTGTGGCTCCACATCTCCCCGCCACACAAGGTTGGCTTCCGGAATTCTGAGAGTTGGAAAGTTCCTCCAACTGAGAGCAGTGCCAGTGTTCTAGTAGAATCCTTAAGCTTCTCTTCCCTGATGGATTGCATAAGCTGGAGTGCGGTTCAAAGTGGGATTTGGGCTCTAAATCCAAGTATTAGTGAGTGCCTCTCCATGGGAAGTTGAGGTGTTTAACCAACAACCCCCAACAAGGGAATACCTTTGCCCCCTGGAATATGCGTGGACACTGTTTCTCCACCAACAGCACACACACGAAGAAGTTTTCTGGAATCCTGAGAATGGGGAGGCTACTCCAAATGACAGCAGCACCTGGGTTCTATTAGAATCCCTTAGCTTGTGTTCCCTGAGTGTTTACATAGGCCAGGCTTTGATCTAATGTGGGGTTTGGTCTCTATAGCTAGGTTTTAGCGAGTGCCTCTCTATGGGCATGGAGGTTTTTAAAACTACATCCCTAACCTTTAAACACCTGCCCCCCATATAAATGCGTGGTCTCTCTTTCCCCACCTCCAGCACACCCTCGAAGAATAGTTCTGGTATACTGAGTGTGGGTAGGCACCTCCAAATGACAGCAGCAACTGGGAACTTATAATATCATTTGGCTTGATTCCCCTGAGTGTATCCATTGGCCAGGCTGTGAGCGAAGTTGGGTGTTGGGCACTAAAGACTAGAAATAGCGAGTGCCTCTCTCTGGGCAGTGGAGGTGTTTAAAATACATCCCCAAACTTGGAACAACTGTGCCCCCCCAAAAATGCGTCGACCCTGTTTCCCCAACTCCAGCACACACACGAAGAACTCTTAGGCTATAATAACTGTGCGGAGGCTCCTCAAACTTACGGCAGCACCTGGGATCTAACAGAATCTCTTGGATAGACATCCCTGATTATTTCCTTTGGCCGTGATGTGAGTTAAAGTGGGGTTGGGCACTAAACCAAAGTAAGAGCGAGTGCCTCTCTATGGGCATTGGAGGTGTTTAAAATACATCCCCAAACTTGGAACAGCTGTGCCCCCCAAGAAATGCGTCGACTCTGTTTCCCCACCTCCAGCACACACACGAAGACGGGTTGAGGTTTCCTGAGTGTGGGGAGGCACCTACAACTGACAGCAGGGCCTGGGTTCTAATACAATCCATTAACTTGTCTTCACTGATGGCTAGCCTAGGCGGGAGTGCGGGGGAATGTGAGGGTTGGGCTCTAAAACCAATTATTATTGAGTGCCTCTCCACGAGATTTGAAGTGGTTTAACCTACAACCAAATATTTGGGAATACCTGTGCCCCGTGAAAGTTGCAAGCACACTGTTTCCCCACCTTCAGCACACACACGATGTGGTGTTCTGGTATCCTGAGTGTGGGGAGACTCCTCCAACTGACAGCAGCACCTGGGATCTAATATAATCCCTACGTTTGGCATACTTCAGTGTTTCCCTAAGACGGGCTCTGAGCCTAGGTGGGGGTTGGGCTCTAAAGCCAATTATTATCGTGTGCCTCTCTATGTTCAGTGGAGGTGTTTAAACTACATCCAAACCTGGGAACACCTGTGCCCTCATGAAGATGCGTGGACACTCTTTCACCACCTCCAGCACACACACGAATATGTGTTCAGGTATCCTGAGAGTGGGGAAGATCTTCCAAATGACAGCAGTGCCTGGGTTCCAATAAAACCCCTTAGCTTGTATTTCCTGTGTGTTTCCCTATGCCGGACTGCGAGGGAAAGCTGGGGGTTGGGATTGGAGGCCAAGTAGCATCGAGTGCCTCCAATGGACTGAGGAAATATTTTGAGGAATTCTCCCTAACGTGGAACACCTGTGCCCCCATTCTTCTGCGTGGGGTGGGTCTCCACACATCCCCCACACTAAAGGCTGGATTCCGGATCCTGAGTGTGGGGAAGATTCTCCAACTGACAACAGCGACTGGGTTCTAATACAATCCCTAAGTTTGCCTTCCCTGATGACTTGTCTATGCCAGAGTGCGGGGGAATGTGGGGTTCAGCCTCGACAAACAAGTACAATCGAGTGCCTCTCCACGGGATGTGGAGGTCTTTAAACTGCAATCCACAACCTGTGAATACCTGTGCCCCTTGCAAGATGTGTAGATCTGTTTCCCCAACTCCAGCACACACACGAAGAACTCTTCGGCTATCCTAAGTGTGGGGAGGCTCCTCAAACTGACGGCAGCACCTGGGATCTAATAGAATCTCTTGGATTGACATCCCTGATTGTTTCCTTTGGCCGCGATGTGAGTTAAGGTGGGGTTGGGCACTAAACCAAAGTAATAGCGAGTGCCTCTCTATGAGCAGTGGAAGTGTTTACCTACATCCCCAACCTGGGAACACCTGTGATCCAATAAATAAACGTGGACTTTGTTTCCCCAACTCCAGGACACACATGAAGAACTTTTCTGGTATCCTGAGTGTGGGGAGGCTCCTCCAACTGACAGCAGCACCTGGGATCTCATAGAATCACTTGGCTTGACTTCCCTGAGTGTTTCCATAAGCCTGGCTGTGAGCGAAGGTGTGGTTGGACACTAAACCAAAGTATTAGCGAGTGCCTCTCTATGAGCAGTGGAAGTGTTTAACTACATCCCCAACCTGGGACCACTTGTGCCCCCAGAAAGATGCGTGGACTCTGTTTCCCTCCTCCAGCACACACAAGGCATTGGGTTCAGATGTCTTGAGTGTGGGGAGGTTCTTCCCACTAACAGCAGCGCCTGGGTTCTAATACAATACTTTAACTTGTCTTCCATGATGAATTGAAAAGGCCGGTGTGCAGGGGAAAGTTGGGAATTGGCTCTAAACCAAGTATTAGCGAGAGCCTATCCATGGGATGTGGGTGTCTGACCTACAACCCACAACCATGGAATAACTGTGCCCCCTGAAAAATGCGTGTGCTATGTTTCCCCACATCCAGCACACACAGGAAGAAGTGTTCTGGGGTTCTGAGTGTGGGGAGGTTCCTCCAACAGACAGCAGCACCTGGCTTTTAATAGAATCCCTTAGCTTGAATTCCCTAAGTGTTTTCCTAGGCCTAGCAGTAAGCGATGGTGGGGGATGGGCTCTAAAGCCAAGTATTAGCGAGTGCATCTCTGTGGGCAGTGGAGGGTTTTAAACTACTTCCCCAACCTTGGAACACCTGTGCCCCATAAAGATGCGTGGAATCTGTTTCCCCACCTCCAGCACACACACGGAGACGAGCTCAGGTATCCTGATTGTGGGGAGGCTCCTCCAAATGACAGCAGCCCCTGGGTTCTAATAGAAACCCTTACCTTGTCTTACCTGATGGCATGCCTAGGCTGGAGAATGGGGGAAAGTGGGGGTTGGGTTTGAAGTCCAAGTAGCAACGAGTGCCCCCCGATTTACTGAGGAAGTACTTAGAGGATTTCACGTTAATGTGGAACACCTGTGCCCCCATTCATCTGTGTGGAATGGGTATCCACACCTCCCCCACACACAAGGGTGGGATCCGGAATCCTGAGTGTGTGGAAGATCCTCCAACTGACAGCAGCGCCTGCGTTCTAATAGAATAACTCAGCTTGAGTTCCCTAAGTTTTTTCCTAGACCTAGCAGTGAGCGATGGTGGGGAATGGGATCTAAAGCCAAGAATAAGCGAGTGCATCTCTGTGGGCAGTGGAGAATTTGAAACTTCTTCCCCAACCTTGGAACACCTGTGCCACATAAAGTTCCGTGGAGTCTGTTTCCACACCTCCAGCACACACACGAACACTTGCACAGTTATCCTGAGAGTGGGCAGCCTCCTCCAACTGAGAGAAGGGCCTTGGTTCTTATAAAATCGCTTAACTTGTCTACCCTGTTTGGTTGCCTGATACGGAGTGCTGGGGAAAGGGTGGGTTGTGCACTAAATCCAAGTATTAGCGAGTGCTTCTCCATGGGATTTGGAGGTTATTAACCAAAACCCCACAACATGGGAATACCTGTGCTCCTTGAAAAAAGCATGGACTGTATATCCCCACCACCAGAACACACATGAAGAAGTTTTCTGCTATCCTGAGTGTGGGCTGGCAATTTCAGGTGACAGAAGCGGCTGGGTTCTAATAGAATCCCTTAGCTTGAAATCCCTGAGTGTTTCCCTAGGACTGATTCTGAGAGATACCTGGGGGTTGGACTTTGAGGCCAAATAGTAGCGAGTGTCCCCGATGGACTGAGGAAGTATTTAGATGAATTCTCCATAAAGGGAAACACCTGAGCACCCATTCATCTGTGTGGAGTGGGGCTTCAAATATCCCCACCACACAAGGCTGGGTTCCAGTATCCTGAGGGTGGGGTAGTTCCTCCAACTGACATCAGCGTCTTGGTTTGAATAGAATCCCTTTGCTTGTCTTCCCTGATGGTTTGCCTAGGCCAGTGTGTGGTTGAAAGTGGGATTTGGGATCTAAATCTAAGTATTAGCGTGTGCCTCTCCATGGGTAGTGGAGATGTTAAAACTACAACCCACAACTTGGGAATTACTGTGACCCCTGAAAAATGCATGTGCTAAGTTTCCCCACGACCAGCACACACAGGAAGAAGTGTTCTAGGGTTCTGAGTGTGGGGAGGTTCCTCCAACAGACAGCAGCACCTGGGTTTTAATAGAATCCCATAGCTTGACTTCCCTAAGTGTTTTCCTAGGCATAGCAGTAAGCGATGGTGGGGGATGGGCTCTAAAGCCAAGTATTAGCGAGTGCATCTCTGTGGATAGTGGAGGGTTTTAAACTACTTCCCCAAACTTGGAACACCTATGCCCCATAAAGATGCGTGGAATCTGTTTCCCCACCTCCAGCACACACACGGAGACGTGCTCAGGTATCCTGATTGTGGGGAGGCTCCTCCAAATGACAGCAGCGCCTGGGTTCTTATAGAATCCCTTAGCTTGTCTTCCCTGATGGCATGCCTAGGCTGGAGAGTGGGGGAAAGTGGGGGTTGGGCTCTAAACCAAGTATTACCGAGAGCCTATCCATGAGATGTGGGTTTTTAACCTCCAACCCACAACCATGGAATAAATGTGCCCCCTGAAAGATGCTTTGATCTTTGCCCTACATCCAGCACACACGCGAAGAAGTGTTCTGGTATTCTGAGTGTGGGGAGGTTCCTCAAACTGACAGCAGCACCTGGGTTCTATTAGTATCCCTTAGCTTTTGTTCCCTGAGTGTTCCTTTAGGCCAGGCCATGAGGGAAAGCTGGGGGTTGGGCTTGGAATCCAAGTGGCAGTGAGTGCCCCCTGATGCACTGAGGAAGTATTTAGAGGACTTCTCCCTAAACGGAACACCTTTTCCTCCATTCATCTGGGTGGAGTGGGGCTGCACATCTCTCCCACACCTTAGAATGTGTTCTGGAATTCTGAGGGCAGGGAAGTTCCTCCAACTGACAGCAGCGCCTGGGTTCGAATTGAATCCCTTTGCTTGTCTTCCCTGATGGAAAGCCTAGGCGGGAGTGAGGGGGAAAGTGTGCTTAGGGCTCCGAAACCAAGTATTTGCGATGACCTCTCTATGGTTTGTGGAGTTGTTTAAACTACATCCCTAACCTGGGAACACCTGTGCCCCCATAAAGATCCGTGGAGTGTGTTTCCACACCCCCAGCACACACACGAACACTTGCACAGTTATCCTGAGAGTGGGCAGCCTCCTCCAACTGAGAGCAGGGCCTTGGTTCTTATAGAATCGCTTAACTTGTCTACCCTGTTTGGTTGCCTGATACGGAGTGCTGGGGAAAGTGTGGGTTGGGCTCTAAATCCAAGTATTAGCGAGTGCTTCTCCATGGGATTTGGAGGTTATTAACCAAAACCCCACAACATGGTAATTCCTGTGCTCCTTGAAAAAAGCATGGACTCTGTATCCCCACCACCAGAACACACATGAAGAAGTTTTCTGCTATCCTGAGTGTGGGCTGGCAATTTCAGGTGACAGAAGCGGCTGGGTTTTAATAGAATCCCTTAGCTTGTAATCCCTGAGTGTTTCCCTAGGACTGACTCTGAGAGAAACCTGGGGGTTGGGCTTTGAGGCCAAATAGTAGCGAGTGTCCCCGATGGACTGAGGAAGTATTTAGATGAATTCTCCATAAAGGGAAACACCTGAGCACCCATTCATCTGCGTGGAGTGGGGCTTCAAATCTCCCCACCACACAAGGTTGGGTTCCAGTATCCTGAGGGTGGGGTAGTTCCTCCAACTGACATCAGCGTCTTGGTTTGAATAGAATCCCTTTGCTTGTCTTCCCTGATGGTTTGCCTAGGCCAGTGTGTGGTTGAAAGTGGGATTTGGGATCTAAAACTAAGTATTAGCGTGTTCCTCCCCATGAGCAGTGGAGATGTTTAAACTACAACCCACAACTTGGGAATTACTGTGACCCCTGAAAAATGTGTGTGCTATATTTCCCTACGTCCAGCACACACAGGAAGAAGTGTTCTGGGGTTCTGAGTGTGGGGAGGTTCCTCCAACAGACAGCAGCACCTGGGTTTTAATAGAATCCCATAGTTTGACTTCCCTAAGTGTTTTCCTAGGCGTAGCAGTAAGCGATGGTGGGGGATGGGCTCTAAAGCCAAGTATTAGCGAGTGCATCTCTGTGGATAGTGGAGGGTTTTAAACTTCTTCCCCAACCTTGGAACACCTGTGCCCCATAAAGATGCGTGGAATCAGTTTCCCCACCTCCAGCACACACACGGAGACGTGCTCAGGTATCCTGATTGTGGGGAGGCTCCTCCAAATGACAGCAGCGCCTGGGTTCTTATAGAATCCCTTAGCTTGTCTTCCCTGATGGCATGCCTAGGCTGGAGAGTGGGGGAAAGTGGGGGTTGGGCTCTAAACCAAGTATTAGCGAGAGCCTATCCATGGGATGTGGGTTTTTAACCTCCAACCCACAACCATGGAATAAATGTGCCCCCTGAAAGATGCTTTGACCGTTGCCCTACATCCAGCACACACGCGAAGAAGTTTTCTGGTATTCTGAGTATGGGGAGGTTCCTCAAACTGACAGCAGCACCTGGGTTCTATTAGTATCCCTTAGCTTCTGTTCCCTGAGTGTTCTCTTAGAACAGGCCATGAGGGAAAGCTGGGGGGTGGGCTTGGAGGCCAAGTAGCAGTGAGTGCCCCCTGATCCACTGAGGAAGCACATAGAGGACTTCTCCCTAAACGGAACACCTTTTCCTCAATTCATCTGGATGGAGTGGGGCTGCACACCTCTCCCACACCTAAGAATGTGTCCTGGAATTCTGAGTGCAGGGAAGTTCCTCCAACTGACAGCAGCGCCTGGGTTCTAATTGAATCCGTTTGCTTGTCTTTCCTGATGGAAATCCTAGGCGGGAGTGCGGGGGAAAGTGTGGTTTGGGCTCCAAAACCAAGTATTGGCGATGACCTCTCTATGGTTTGTGGAGGTGTTTAAACTACATCCCTAACCTGGGAACACCTGTGCCCCCATAAAGATCCGTGGAGTCTGTTTCCACACCTCCAGCACACACACGAACACTTGCACAGTTATCCTGAGAGTGGGCAGCCTCCTCCAACTGAGAGCAGGGCCTTGGTTCTTATAAAATCGCTTAAGTTGTCTACCCTGTTAGGTTGCCTGATACGGAGTGCTGGGGAAAGGGTGGGTTGGGCTCTAAATCCAAGTATTAGCGAGTGCTTCTCCATGGGATTTGGAGGTTATTAACCAAAAGCCCACAACATGGGAATACCTGTGCTCCTTGAAAAAAGCGTGGACTCTGTATCCCCACCACCAGAACACACATGAAGAAGTTTTCTGCTATCCTGAGTGTGGGCTGGCAATTTCAGGTGACAGAAGCGGCTGGGTTCTAATAGAATCCCTTAGCTTGTAATCCCTGAGTGTTTCCCTAGGACTGACTCTGAGAGAAACCTGGGGGTTGGGCTTTGAGGCCAAATAGTAGCGAGTGTCCCCGATGGACTGAGGAAGTATTTAGATGAATTCTCCATAAAGGGAAACACCTGAGCACCCATTCATCTGCGTGGAGTGGGGCTTCAAATCTACCCACCACACAAGGTTGGGTTCCAGTATCCTGAGGGTGGGGTAGTTCCTCCAGCTGACATCAGCGTCTTGGTTTGAATAGAATCCCTTTGCTTGTCTTCCCTGATGGTTTGCCTAGGCCAGTGTGTGCTTGAAAGTGGGATTTGGGATCTAAAACTAAGTATTAGCGTGTGCCTCTCCATGGGTAGTGGAGATGTTTAAACTACAACCCACAACTTGGGAATTACTGTGACCCCTGAAAAATGCGTGTGCTATGCTTCCCCACGTCCAGCACACACAGGAAGAAGTGTTCTGGTGTTGTGAGTGTGGGGAGGTTCCTCCAACAGACAGCAGCACCTGGGTTGTAATAGAATCCCTTCGCTTGACTTCCCTAAGTGTGTTCCTTGGCCTAGCAGTAAGCGATGGTGGGGGATGGGCTCTAAAGCCAAGTATTAGCGAGTGCATCTCTGTGGGGAGTGGAGGGTTTTAAACTACTTCCCCAACCTTGGAACACCTGTGCCCCATAAAGATGCGTGGAATCTGTTTCCCCACCTCCAGCACACACACGGAGACGTGCTCAGGTATGCTGATTGTGGGGAGGCTCCTCCAAATGACAGCAGCGCCTGGGTTCTAAAAGAATCCCTTAGCTTGTCTTCCCTGATGGCATGCCTAGGCTGGAGAGTGGGGGAAAGTGGGGGTTGGGCTCTAAACCAAGTATAAGCGAGAGCCTATCCATGGGATGTGGGTTTTTAACCTACAACCCACAACCATGGAATAAATGTGCCCCCTGAAAGATGCTTTGACTGTTTCCCTACATCCAGCACACACACGAAGATGTGTTCTTCTATTCTGAGTGTGGGGAAGTTCCTCAAACTGACAGCAGCACCTGGATTCTAGTAGTATCCCTTAGCTTCTGTTCCCTGAGTGTTCTTTTAGGCCAGGCCATGAGGGAAAGCTGGGGGTTGGGTTTGGAGGCCACGTAGCAGTGAGTGCCCCCTGATCCATTGAGGAAGTACTTAGAGGACTTGTCCCTAAAGGGAACACCTTTTCCTGCATTCATCTGGGTGCAGTGGGGCTGCACAACTCTCCCACACCTAAGAATGTGTTCTGGAATTCTGAGTGCAGGGAAGTTCCTCCAACTGACAGCAGCGCCTGGGTTCTAATTGAATCCCTTTGCTTGTCTTCCCTGATGGAAAGCCTAGGCGGGAGTGCGGGGGAAAGTGTGGTTTGGGCTCCAAAACCAAGTATTGGCGATGACCTCTCTATGGTTTGTGGAGGTGTTTAAACTACATCCCTAACCTGGGAACACCTGTGCCCCCATAAAGATCCGTGGAGTCTGTTTCCACACCTCCAGCACACACACGAACACTTGCACAGTTATCCTGAGAGTGGGCAGCCTCCTCCAACTGAGAGCAGGGCCTTGGTTCTTATAAAATCGCTTAACTTGTCTACCCTGTTTGGTTGCCTGATACGGAGTGCTGGGGAAAGGGTGGGTTGGGCTCTAAATCCAAGTATTAGCGAGTGCTTCTCCATGGGATTTGGAGGTTATTAACCAAAAGCCCACAACATGGGAATACCTGTGCTCCTTGAAAAAAGCGTGGACTCTATATCCCCACCACCAGAACACACATGAAGAAGTTTTCTGCTATCCTGAGTGTGGGCTGGCAATTTCAGGTGACAGAAGCGGCTGGGTTCTAATAGAATCCCTTAGCTTGTAATCCCTGAGTGTTTCCCTAGGACTGACTCTGAGAGAAACCTGGGGGTTGGGCTTTGAGGCCAAATAGTAGCGAGTGTCCCCGATGGACTGAGGAAGTATTTAGATGAATTCTCCATAAAGGGAAACACCTGAGCACCCATTCATCTGCGTGGAGTGGGGCTTCAAATCTCCCCACCACACAAGGTTGGGTTCCAGTATCCTGAGGGTGGGGTAGTTCCTCCAACTGACATCAGCGTCTTGGTTTGAATAGAATCCCTTTGCTTGTCTTCCCTGATGGTTTGCCTAGGCCAGTGTGTGGTTGAAAGTGGGATTTGGGATCTAAAACTAAGTATTAGCGTGTGCCTCTCCATGGGTAGTGGAGATGTTTAAACTACAACCCACAACTTGGGAATTACTGTGACCCCTGAAAAATGCGTGTGCTATGCTTCCCCACGTCCAGCACACACAGGAAGAATTGTTCTGGGGTTCTGAGTGTGGGGAGGTTCCTCCAACAGACAGCAGCACCTGGGTTGTAATAGAATCCCTTAGCTTGACTTCCCTAAGTGTGTTCCTAGGCCTAGCAGTAAGCGATGGTGGGGGATGGGCTCTAAAGCCAAGTATTAGCGAGTGCATCTCTGTGGGGAGTGGAGGGTTTTAAACTACTTCCCCAACCTTGGAACACCTGTGCCCCATAAAGATGCGTGGAATCTGTTTCCCCACCTCCAGCACACACACGGAGACGTGCTCAGGTATCCTGATTGTGGGGAGGCTCCTCCAAATGACAGCAGCGCCTGGGTTCTAAAAGAATCCCTAAGCTTGTCTTCCCTGATGGCATGCCTAGGCTGGAGAGTGGGGGAAAGTGGGGGTTGGGCTCTAAACCAAGTATAAGCGAGAGCCTATCCATGGGATGTGGGTTTTTAACCTACAACCCACAACCATGGAATAAATGTGCCCCCTGAAAGATGCTTTGACTGTTTCCCTACATCCAGCACACACACGAAGATGTGTTCTTGTATTCTGAGTGTGGGGAAGTTCCTCAAACTGACAGCAGCACCTGGATTCTAGTAGTATCCCTTAGCTTCTGTTCCCTGAGTGTTCTTTTAGGCCAGGCCATGAGGGAAAGCTGGGGGTTGGGTATGGAGGCCACGTAGCAGTGAGTGCCCCCTGATCCATTGAGGAAGTACTTAGAGGACTTGTCCCTAAAGGGAACACCTTTTCCTGCATTCATCTGGGTGCAGTGGGGCTGCACAACTCTCCCACACCTAAGAATGTGTTCTGGAATTCTGAGTGCAGGGAAGTTCCTCCAACTGACAGCAGCGCCTGGGTTCTAATTGAATCCCTTTGCTTGTCTTCCCTGATGGAAAGCCTAGGCGGGAGTGCGGGGGAAAGTGTGGTTTGGGCTCCAAAACCAAGTATTGGCGATGACCTCTCTATGGTTTGTGGAGGTGTTTAAACTACATCCCTAACCTGGGAACACCTGTGCCCCCATAAAGATCCGTGGAGTCTGTTTCCACACCTCCAGCACACACACGAACACTTGCACAGTTATCCTGAGAGTGGGCAGCCTCCTCCAACTGAGAGCAGGGCCTTGGTTCTTATAAAATCGCTTAACTTGTCTACCCTGTTTGGTTGCCTGATACGGAGTGCTGGGGAAAGGGTGGGTTGGGCTCTAAATCCAAGTATTAGCGAGTGCTTCTCCATGGGATTTGGAGGTTATTAACCAAAAGCCCACAACATGGGAATACCTGTGCTCCTTGAAAAAAGCGTGGACTCTGTATCCCCACCACCAGAACACACATGAAGAAGTTTTCTGCTATCCTGAGTGTGGGCTGGCAATTTCAGGTGACAGAAGCGGCTGGGTTCTAATAGAATCCCTTAGCTTGTAATCCCTGAGTGTTTCCCTAGGACTGACTCTGAGAGAAACCTGGGGGTTGGGCTTTGAGGCCAAATAGTAGCGAGTGTCCCCGATGGACTGAGGAAGTATTTAGATGAATTCTCCATAAAGGGAAACACCTGAGCACCCATTCATCTGCGTGGAGTGGGGCTTCAAATCTCCCCACCACACAAGGTTGGGTTCCAGTGTCCTGAGGGTGGGGTAGTTCCTCCAACTGACATCAGCGTCTTGGTTTGAATAGAATCCCTTTGCTTGTCTTCCCTGATGGTTTGCCTAGGCCAGTGTGTGGTTGAAAGTGGGATTTGGGATCTAAAACTAAGTATTAGCGTGTGCCTCTCCATGGGTAGTGGAGATGTTTAAACTACAACCCACAACTTGGGAATTACTGTGACCCCTGACAAATGCGTGTGCTATGCTTCCCCACGTCCAGCACACACAGGAAGAAGTGTTCTGGGGTTCTGAGTGTGGGGAGTTTCCTCCAACAGACAGCAGCACCTGGGTTGTAATAGAATCCCTTCGCTTGACTTCCCTAAGTGTGTTCCTAGGCCTAGCAGTAAGCGATGGTGGGGGATGTGCTCTAAAGCCAAGTATTAGCGAGTGCATCTCTGTGGGTAGTGGAGGGTTTTAAACTACTTCCCCAACCTTGGAACACCTGTGCCCCATAAAGATGCGTGGAATCTGTTTCCCCACCTCCAGCACACACACGGAGACGTGCTCAGGTATCCTGATTGTGGGGAGGCTCCTCCAAATGACAGCAGCGCCTGGGTTCTAAAAGAATCCCTTAGCTTGTCTTCCCTGATGGCATGCCTAGGCTGGAGAGTGGGGGAAAGTGGGGGTTGGGCTCTAAACCAAGTATAAGCGAGAGCCTATCCATGGGATGTGGGTTTTTAACCTACAACCCACAACCATGGAATAAATGTGCCCCCTGAAAGATGCTTTGACTGTTTCCCTACATCCAGCACACACACGAAGATGTGTTCTTGTATTCTGAGTGTGGGGAAGTTCCTCAAACTGACAGCAGCACCTGGATTCTAGTAGTATCCCTTAACTTCTGTTCCCTGAGTGTTCTTTTAGGCCAGGCCATGAGGGAAAGCTGGGGGTTGGGTTTGGAGGCCACGTAGCAGTGAGTGCCCCCTGATCCATTGAGGAAGTACTTAGAGGACTTGTCCCTAAAGGGAACACCTTTTCCTGCATTCATCTGGGTGCAGTGGGGCTGCACATCTCTCCCACACCTAAGAATGTGTTCTGGAATTCTGAGTGCAGGGAAGTTCCTCCAACTGACAGCAGCGCCTGGGTTCTAATTGAATCCCTTTGCTTGTCTTCCCTGATGGAAAGCCTAGGCGGGAGTGCGGGGGAAAGTGTGGTTTGGGCTCCAAAACCAAGTATTTGCGATGACCTCTCTATGGTTTGTGGAGGTGTTTAAACTACATCCCTAACCTGGGAACACCTGTGCCCCCATAAAGATCCGTGGAGTCTGTTTCCACACCTCCAGCACACACACGAACACTTGCACAGTTATCCTGAGAGTGGGCAGCCTCCTCCAACTGAGAGCAGGGCCTTGGTTCTTATAAAATCGCTTAACTTGTCTACCCTGTTTGGTTGCCTGATACGGAGTGCTGGGGAAAGGGTGGGTTGGGCTCTAAATCCAAGTATTAGCGAGTGCTTCTCCATGGGATTTGGAGGTTATTAACCAAAAGCCCACAATATGGGAATACCTGTGCTCCTTGAAAAAAGCGTGGACTCTGTATCCCCACCACCAGAACACACATGAAGAAGTTTTCTGCTATCCTGAGTGTGGGCTGGCAATTTCAGGTGACAGAAGCGGCTGGGTTCTAATAGAATCCCTTAGCTTGTAATCCCTGAGTGTTTCCCTAGGACTGACTCTGAGAGAAACCTGGGGGTTGGGCTTTGAGGCCAAATAGTAGCGAGTGTCCCCGATGGACTGAGGAAGTATTTAGATGAATTCTCCATAAAGGGAAACACCTGAGCACCCATTCATCTGCGTGGAGTGGGGCTTCAAATCTCCCCACCACACAAGGTTGGGTTCCAGTGTCCTGAGGGTGGGGTAGTTCCTCCAACTGACATCAGCGTCTTGGTTTTAATAGAATCCCTTTGCTTGTCTTCCCTGATGGTTTGCCTAGGCCAGTGTGTGCTTGAAAGTGGGATTTGGGATCTAAAACTAAGTATTAGCGTGTGCCTCTCCATGGGTAGTGGAGATGTTTAAACTACAACCCACAACTTGGGAATTACTGTGACCCCTGAAAAATGCGTGTGCTATGCTTCCCCACGTCCAGCACACACAGGAAGAAGTGTTCTGGGGTTCTGAGTGTGGGGAGGTTCCTCCAACAGACAGCAGCACCTGGGTTGTAATAGAATCCCTTCGCTTGACTTCCCTAAGTGTGTTCCTAGGCCTAGCAGTAAGCGATGGTGGGGGATGGGCTCTAAAGCCAAGTATTAGCGAGTGCATCTCTGTGGGGAGTGGAGGGTTTTAAACTACTTCCCCAACCTTGGAACACCTGTGCCCCATAAAGATGCGTGGAATCTGTTTCCCCACCTCCAGCACACACACGGAGACGTGCTCAGGTATCCTGATTGTGGGGAGGCTCCTCCAAATGACAGCAGCGCCTGGGTTCTAAAAGAATCCCTTAGCTTGTCTTCCCTGATGGCATGCCTAGGCTGGAGAGTGGGGGAAAGTGGGGGTTGGGCTCTAAACCAAGTATAAGCGAGAGCCTATCCATGGGATGTGGGTTTTTAACCTACAACCCACAACCATGGAATAAATGTGCCCCCTGAAAGATGCTTTGACTGTTTCCCTACATCCAGCACACACACGAAGATGTGTTCTTGTATTTTGAGTGTGGGGAAGTTCCTCAAACTGACAGCAGCACCTGGATTCTAGTAGTATCCCTTAGCTTCTGTTCCCTGAGTGTTCTTTTAGGCCAGGCCATGAGGGAAAGCTGGGGGTTGGGTTTGGAGGCCACGTAGCAGTGAGTGCCCCCTGATCCATTGAGGAAGTACTTAGAGGACTTGTCCCTAAAGGGAACACCTTTTCCTGCATTCATCTGGGTGCAGTGGGGCTGCACAACTCTCCCACACCTAAGAATGTGTTCTGGAATTCTGAGTGCAGGGAAGTTCCTCCAACTGACAGCAGCGCCTGGGTTCTAATTGAATCCCTTTGCTTGTCTTCCCTGATGGAAAGCCTAGGCGGGAGTGCGGGGGAAAGTGTGGTTTGGGCTCCAAAACCAAGTATTGGCGATGACCTCTCTATGGTTTGTGGAGGTGTTTAAACTACATCCCTAACCTGGGAACACCTGTGCCCCCATAAAGATCCGTGGAGTCTGTTTCCACACCTCCAGCACACACACGAACACTTGCACAGTTATCCTGAGAGTGGGCAGCCTCCTCCAACTGAGAGCAGGGCCTTGGTTCTTATAAAATCGCTTAACTTGTCTACCCTGTTTGGTTGCCTGATACGGAGTGCTGGGGAAAGGGTGGGTTGGGCTCTAAATCCAAGTATTAGCGAGTGCTTCTCCATGGGATTTGGAGGTTATTAACCAAAAGCCCACAACATGGGAATACCTGTGCTCCTTGAAAAAAGCGTGGACTCTGTATCCCCACCACCAGAACACACATGAAGAAGTTTTCTGCTATCCTGAGTGTGGGCTGGCAATTTCAGGTGACAGAAGCGGCTGGGTTCTAATAGAATCCCTTAGCTTGTAATCCCTGAGTGTTTCCCTAGGACTGACTCTGAGAGAAACCTGGGGGTTGGGCTTTGAGGCCAAATAGTAGCGAGTGTCCCCGATGGACTGAGGAAGTATTTAGATGAATTCTCCATAAAGGGAAACACCTGAGCACCCATTCATCTGCGTGGAGTGGGGCTTCAAATCTCCCCACCACACAAGGTTGGGTTCCAGTGTCCTGAGGGTGGGGTAGTTCCTCCAACTGACATCAGCGTCTTGGTTTGAATAGAATCCCTTTGCTTGTCTTCCCTGATGGTTTGCCTAGGCCAGTGTGTGGTTGAAAGTGGGATTTGGGATCTAAAACTAAGTATTAGCGTGTGCCTCTCCATGGGTAGTGGAGATGTTTAAACTACAACCCACAACTTGGGAATTACTGTGACCCCTGACAAATGCGTGTGCTATGCTTCCCCACGTCCAGCACACACAGGAAGAAGTGTTCTGGGGTTCTGAGTGTGGGGAGGTTCCTCCAACAGACAGCAGCACCTGGGTTGTAATAGAATCCCTTCGCTTGACTTCCCTAAGTGTGTTCCTAGGCCTAGCAGTAAGCGATGGTGGGGGATGGGCTCTAAAGCCAAGTATTAGCGAGTGCATCTCTGTGGGTAGTGGAGGGTTTTAAACTACTTCCCCAACCTTGGAACACCTGTGCCCCATAAAGATGCGTGGAATCTGTTTCCCCACCTCCAGCACACACACGGAGACGTGCTCAGGTATCCTGATTGTGGGGAGGCTCCTCCAAATGACAGCAGTGCCTGGGTTCTAAAAGAATCCCTTAGCTTGTCTTCCCTGATGGAATGCCTAGGCTGGAGAGTGGGGGAAAGTGGGGGTTGGGCTCTAAACCAAGTATAAGCGAGAGCCTATCCATGGGATGTGGGTTTTTAACCTACAACCCACAACCATGGAATAAATGTGCCCCCTGAAAGATGCTTTGACTGTTTCCCTACATCCAGCACACACACGAAGATGTGTTCTTGTATTCTGAGTGTGGGGAAGTTCCTCAAACTGACAGCAGCACCTGGATTCTAGTAGTATCCCTTAGCTTCTGTTCCCTGAGTGTTCTTTTAGGCCAGGCCATGAGGGAAAGCTGGGGGTTGGGCTTGGAGGCCACGTAGCAGTGAGTGCCCCCTGATCCATTGAGGAAGTACTTAGAGGACTTGTCCCTAAAGGGAACACCTTTTCCTGCATTCATCTGGGTGCAGTGGGGCTGCACATCTCTCCCACACCTAAGAATGTGTTCTGGAATTCTGAGTGCAGGGAAGTTCCTCCAACTGACAGCAGCGCCTGGGTTCTAATTGAATCCCTTTGCTTGTCTTCCCTGATGGAAAGCCTAGGCGGGAGTGCGGGGGAAAGTGTGGTTTGGGCTCCAAAACCAAGTATTTGCGATGACCTCTCTATGGTTTGTGGAGGTGTTTAAACTACATCCCTAACCTGGGAACACCTGTGCCCCCATAAAGATCCGTGGAGTCTGTTTCCACACCTCCAGCACACACACGAACACTTGCACAGTTATCCTGAGAGTGGGCAGCCTCCTCCAACTGAGAGCAGGGCCTTGGTTCTTATAAAATCGCTTAACTTGTCTACCCTGTTTGGTTGCCTGATACGGAGTGCTGGGGAAAGGGTGGGTTGGGCTCTAAATCCAAGTATTAGCGAGTGCTTCTCCATGGGATTTGGAGGTTATTAACCAAAAGCCCACAACATGGGAATACCTGTGCTCCTTGAAAAAAGCGTGGACTCTGTATCCCCACCACCAGAACACACATGAAGAAGTTTTCTGCTATCCTGAGTGTGGGCTGGCAATTTCAGGTGACAGAAGCGGCTGGGTTCTAATAGAATCCCTTAGCTTGTAATCCCTGAGTGTTTCCCTAGGACTGACTCTGAGAGAAACCTGGGGGTTGGGCTTTGAGGCCAAATAGTAGCGAGTGTCCCCGATGGACTGAGGAAGTATTTAGATGAATTCTCCATAAAGGGAAACACCTGAGCACCCATTCATCTGCGTGGAGTGGGGCTTCAAATCTCCCCACCACACAAGGTTGGGTTCCAGTGTCCTGAGGGTGGGGTAGTTCCTCCAACTGACATCAGCGTCTTGGTTTTAATAGAATCCCTTTGCTTGTCTTCCCTGATGGTTTGCCTAGGCCAGTGTGTGCTTGAAAGTGGGATTTGGGATCTAAAACTAAGTATTAGCGTGTGCCTCTCCATGGGTAGTGGAGATGTTTAAACTACAACCCACAACTTGGGAATTACTGTGACCCCTGAAAAATGCGTGTGCTATGCTTCCCCACGTCCAGCACACACAGGAAGAAGTGTTCTGGGGTTCTGAGTGTGGGGAGGTTCCTCCAACAGACAGCAGCACCTGGGTTGTAATAGAATCCCTTAGCTTGACTTCCCTAAGTGTGTTCCTAGGCCTAGCAGTAAGCGATGGTGGGGGATGGGCTCTAAAGCCAAGTATTAGCGAGTGCATCTCTGTGGGGAGTGGAGGGTTTTAAACTACTTCCCCAACCTTGGAACACCTGTGCCCCATAAAGATGCGTGGAATCTGTTTCCCCACCTCCAGCACACACACGGAGACGTGCTCAGGTATGCTGATTGTGGGGAGGCTCCTCCAAATGACAGCAGCGCCTGGGTTCTAAAAGAATCCCTTAGCTTGTCTTCCCTGATGGCATGCCTAGGCTGGAGAGTGGGGGAAAGTGGGGGTTGGGCTCTAAACCAAGTATAAGCGAGAGCCTATCCATGGGATGTGGGTTTTTAACCTACAACCCACAACCATGGAATAAATGTGCCCCCTGAAAGATGCTTTGACTGTTTCCCTACATCCAGCACACACACGAAGATGTGTTCTTCTATTCTGAGTGTGGGGAAGTTCCTCAAACTGACAGCAGCACCTGGATTCTAGTAGTATCCCTTAGCTTCTGTTCCCTGAGTGTTCTTTTAGGCCAGGCCATGAGGGAAAGCTGGGGGTTGGGCTTGGAGGCCACGTAGCAGTGAGTGCCCCCTGATCCATTGAGGAAGTACTTAGAGGACTTCTCCCTAAAGCGAACACCTTTTCCTGCATTCATCTGGGTGCAGTGGGGCTGCACAACTCTCCCACACCTAAGAATGTGTTCTGGAATTCTGAGTGCAGGGAAGTTCCTCCAACTGACAGCAGCGCCTGGGTTCTAATTGAATCCCTTTGCTTGTCTTCCCTGATGGAAAGCCTAGGCGGGAGTGCGGGGGAAAGTGTGGTTTGGGCTCCAAAACCAAGTATTTGCGATGACCTCTCTATGGTTTGTGGAGGTGTTTAAACTACATCCCTAACCTGGGAACACTGTGCCCCCATAAAGATCCGTGGAGTCTGTTTCCACACCTCCAGCACACACACGAACACTTGCACAGTTATCCTGAGAGTGGGCAGCCTCCTCCAACTGAGAGCAGGGCCTTGGTTCTTATAAAATCGCTTAACTTGTCTACCCTGTTTGGTTGCCTGATACGGAGTGCTGGGGAAAGGGTGGGTTGGGCTCTAAATCCAAGTATTAGCGAGTGCTTCTCCATGGGATTTGGAGGTTATTAACCAAAAGCCCACAACATGGGAATACCTGTGCTCCTTGATAAAAGCATGGACTCTGTATCCCCACCACCAGAACACACATGAAGAAGTTTTCTGCTATCCTGAGTGTGGGCTGGCAATTTCAGGTGACAGAGCGGCTGGGTTCTAATAGAATCCCTTAGCTTTTAATCCCTGAGTGTTTCCCTAGGACTGACTCTGAGAGAAACCTGGGGGTTGGGCTTTGAGGCCAAATAGTAGCGAGTGTCCCCGATGGACTGAGGAAGTATTTAGATGAATTCTCCATAAAGGGAAACACCTGAGCACCCATTCATCTGCGTGGAGTGGGGCTTCAAATCTCCCCACCACACAAGGTTGGGTTCCAGTATCCTGAGGGTGGGGTAGTTCCTCCAACTGACATCAGCGTCTTGGTTTTAATAGAATCCCTTTGCTTGTCTTCCCTGATGGTTTGCCTAGGCCAGTGTGTGGTTGAAAGTGGGATTTGGGATCTAAAACTAAGTATTAGCGTGTGCCTCTCCATGGGTAGTGGAGATGTTTAAACTACAACCCACAACTTGGGAATTACTGTGACCCCTGAAAAATGCGTGTGCTATGCTTCCCCACGTCCAGCACACACAGGAAGAAGTGTTCTGGGGTTCTGAGTGTGGGGAGGTTCCTCCAACAGACAGCAGCACCTGGGTTGTAATAGAATCCCTTAGCTTGACTTCCCTAAGTGTGTTCCTAGGCCTAGCAGTAAGCGATGGTGGGGGATGGGCTCTAAAGCCAAGTATTAGCGAGTGCATCTCTGTGGGGAGTGGAGGGTTTTAAACTACTTCCCCAACCTTGGAACACCTGTGCCCCATAAAGATGCGTGGAATCTGTTTCCCCACCTCCAGCACACACACGGAGACGTGCTCAGGTATCCTGATTGTGGGGAGGCTCCTCCAAATGACAGCAGTGCCTGGGTTCTAAAAGAATCCCTTAGCTTGTCTTCCCTGATGGCATGCCTAGGCTGGAGAGTGGGGGAAAGTGGGGGTTGGGCTCTAAACCAAGTATAAGCGAGAGCCTATCCATGGGATGTGGGTTTTTAACCTACAACCCACAACCATGGAATAAATGTGCCCCCTGAAAGATGCTTTGACTGTTTCCCTACATCCAGCACACACACGAAGATGTGTTCTTCTATTCTGAGTGTGGGGAAGTTCCTCAAACTGACAGCAGCACCTGGATTCTAGTAGTATCCCTTAGCTTCTGTTCCCTGAGTGTTCTTTTAGGCCAGGCCATGAGGGAAAGCTGGGGGTTGGGCTTGGAGGCCACGTAGCAGTGAGTGCCCCCTGATCCATTGAGGAAGTACTTAGAGGACTTGTCCCTAAAGCGAACACCTTTTCCTGCATTCATCTGGGTGCAGTGGGGCTGCACAACTCTCCCACACCTAAGAATGTGTTCTGGAATTCTGAGTGCAGGGAAGTTCCTCCAACTGACAGCAGCGCCTGGTTTCTAATTGAATCCCTTTGCTTGTCTTCCCTGATGGAAAGCCTAGGCGGGAGTGCGGGGGAAAGTGTGGTTTGGGCTCCAAAACTAAGTATTGGCGATGACCTCTCTACGGTTTGTGGAGGTGTTTAAACTACATCCCTAACCTGGGAACACTGTGCCCCCATAACGATCCGTGGAGTCTGTTTCCACACCTCCAGCACACACACGAACACTTGCACAGTTATCCTGAGAGTGGGCAGCCTCCTCCAACTGAGAGCAGGGCCTTGGTTCTTATAAAATCGCTTAACTTGTCTACCCTGTTTGGTTGCCTGTTACGGAGTGCTGGGGAAAGGGTGGGTTGGGCTCTAAATCCAAGTATTAGCGAGTGCTTCTCCATGGGATTTGGAGGTTATTAACCAAAAGCCCACAACATGGGAATACCTGTGCTCCTTGATAAAAGCATGGACTCTGTATCCCCACCACCAGAACACACATGAAGAAGTTTTCTGCTATCCTGAGTGTGGGCTGGCAATTTCAGGTGACAGAGCGGCTGGGTTCTAATAGAATCCCTTAGCTTGTAATCCCTGAGTGTTTCCCTAGGACTGACTCTGAGAGAAACCTGGGGGTTGGGCTTTGAGGCCAAATAGTAGCGAGTGTCCCCGATGGACTGAGGAAGTATTTAGATGAATTCTCCATAAAGGGAAACACCTGAGCACCCATTCATCTGCGTGGAGTGGGGCTTCAAATCTCCCCACCACACAAGGTTGGGTTCCAGTATCCTGAGGGTGGGGTAGAACCTCCAACTGACATCAGCGTCTTGGTTTGAATAGAATCCCTTTGCTTGTCTTCCCTGATGGTTTGCCTAGGCCAGTGTGTGGTTGAAAGTGGGATTTGGGATCTAAAACTAAGTATTAGCGTGTGCCTCTCCATGGGTAGTGGAGATGTTTAAACTACAACCCACAACTTGGGAATTACTGTGACCCCTGAAAAATGCGTGTGCTATGCTTCCCCACGTCCAGCACACACAGGAAGAATTGTTCTGGGGTTCTGAGTGTGGGGAGGTTCCTCCAACAGACAGCAGCACCTGGGTTGTAATAGAATCCCTTAGCTTGACTTCCCTAAGTGTGTTCCTAGGCCTAGCAGTAAGCGATGGTGGGGGATGGGCTCTAAAGCCAAGTATTAGCGAGTGCATCTCTGTGGGTAGTGGAGGGTTTTAAACTACTTCCCCAACCTTGGAATACCTGTGCCCCATAAAGATGCGTGGAATCTGTTTCCCCACCTCCAGCACACACACGGAGACGTGCTCAGGTATCCTGATTGTGGGGAGGCTCCTCCAAATGACAGCAGGGCCTGGGTTCTAAAAGAATCCCTTAGCTTGTCTTCCCTGATGGCATGCCTAGGCTGGAGAGTGGGGGAAAGTGGGGGTTGGGCTCTAAACCAAGTATAAGCGAGAGCCTATCCATGGGATGTGGGTTTTAAACTTACAACCCACAACCATGTAATAAATGTGCCCCCTGAAAGATGCTTTGACTGTTTCCCTACATCCAGCACACACACGAAGATGTGTTCTTGTATTCTGAGTGTGGGGAAGTTCCTCAAACTGACAGCAGCACCTGGATTCTAGTAGTATCCCTTAGCTTCTGTTCCCTGAGTGTTCTTTTAGGCCAGGCCATGAGGGAAAGCTGGGGGTTGGGTTTGGAGGCCACGTAGCAGTGAGTGCCCCCTGATCCATTGAGGAAGTACTTAGAGGACTTGTCCCTAAAGGGAACACCTTTTCCTGCATTCATCTGGGTGCAGTGGGGCTGCACAACTCTCCCACACCTAAGAATGTGTTCTGGAATTCTGAGTGCAGGGAAGTTCCTCCAACTGACAGCAGCGCCTGGGTTCTAATTGAATCCCTTTGCTTGTCTTCCCTGATGGAAAGCCTAGGCGGGAGTGCGGGGGAAAGTGTGGTTTGGGCTCCAAAACTAAGTATTGGCGATGACCTCTCTATGGTTTGTGGAGGTGTTTAAACTACATCCCTAACCTGGGAACACCTGTGCCCCCATAAAGATCCGTGGAGTCTGTTTCCACACCTCCAGCACACACACGAACACTTGCACAGTTATCCTGAGAGTGGGCAGCCTCCTCCAACTGAGAGCAGGGCCTTGGTTCTTATAAAATCGCTTAACTTGTCTACCCTGTTTGGTTGCCTGATACGGAGTGCTGGGGAAAGGGTGGGTTGGGCTCTAAATCCAAGTATTAGCGAGTGCTTCTCCATGGGATTTGGAGGTTATTAACCAAAAGCCCACAACATGGGAATACCTGTGCTCCTTGAAAAAAGCGTGGACTCTGTATCCCCACCACCAGAACACACATGAAGAAGTTTTCTGCTATCCTGAGTGTGGGCTGGCAATTTCAGGTGACAGAAGCGGCTGGGTTCTAATAGAATCCCTTAGCTTGTAATCCCTGAGTGTTTCCCTAGGACTGACTCTGAGAGAAACCTGGGGGTTGGGCTTTGAGGCCAAATAGTAGCGAGTGTCCCCGATGGACTGAGGAAGTATTTAGATGAATTCTCCATAAAGGGAAACACCTGAGCACCCATTCATCTGCGTGGAGTGGGGCTTCAAATCTCCCCACCACACAAGGTTGGGTTCCAGTATCCTGAGGGTGGGGTAGTTCCTCCAACTGACATCAGCGTCTTGGTTTGAATAGAATCCCTTTGCTTGTCTTCCCTGATGGTTTGCCTAGGCCAGTGTGTGGTTGAAAGTGGGATTTGGGATCTAAAACTAAGTATTAGCGTGTGCCTCTCCATGGGTAGTGGAGATGTTTAAACTACAACCCACAACTTGGGAATTACTGTGACCCCTGAAAAATGCGTGTGCTATGCTTCCCCACGTCCAGCACACACAGGAAGAAGTGTTCTGGGGTTCTGAGTGTGGGGAGGTTCCTCCAACAGACAGCAGCACCTGGGTTGTAATAGAATCCCTTAGCTTGACTTCCCTAAGTGTGTTCCTAGGCCTAGCAGTAAGCGATGGTGGGGGATGGGCTCTAAAGCCAAGTATTAGCGAGTGCATCTCTGTGGGGAGTGGAGGGTTTTAAACTACTTCCCCAACCTTGGAACACCTGTGCCCCATAAAGATGCGTGGAATCTGTTTCCCCACCTCCAGCACACACACGGAGACGTGCTCAGGTATCCTGATTGTGGGGAGGCTCCTCCAAATGACAGCAGCGCCTGGGTTCTAAAAGAATCCCTTAGCTTGTCTTCCCTGATGGCATGCCTAGGCTGGAGAGTGGGGGAAAGTGGGGGTTGGGCTCTAAACCAAGTATAAGCGAGAGCCTATCCATGGGATGTGGGTTTTTAACCTACAACCCACAACCATGGAATAAATGTGCCCCCTG
Organism: Vicugna pacos; assembly: GCF_048564905.1. NCBI lineage: Eukaryota > Metazoa > Chordata > Mammalia > Artiodactyla > Camelidae > Vicugna > Vicugna pacos. The sequence continues at coordinate 11,249 of NW_027328918.1, read as the reverse complement.
AAAGATGCTTTGACTGTTTCCCTACATCCAGCACACACACGAAGATGTGTTCTTCTATTCTGAGTGTGGGGAAGTTCCTCAAACTGACAGCAGCACCTGGATTCTAGTAGTATCCCTTAGCTTCTGTTCCCTGAGTGTTCTTTTAGGCCAGGCCATGAGGGAAAGCTGGGGGTTGGGCTTGGAGGCCACGTAGCAGTGAGTGCCCCCTGATCCATTGAGGAAGTACTTAGAGGACTTGTCCCTAAAGCGAACACCTTTTCCTGCATTCATCTGGGTGCAGTGGGGCTGCACAACTCTCCCACACCTAAGAATGTGTTCTGGAATTCTGAGTGCAGGGAAGTTCCTCCAACTGACAGCAGCGCCTGGTTTCTAATTGAATCCCTTTGCTTGTCTTCCCTGATGGAAAGCCTAGGCGGGAGTGCGGGGGAAAGTGTGGTTTGGGCTCCAAAACTAAGTATTGGCGATGACCTCTCTACGGTTTGTGGAGGTGTTTAAACTACATCCCTAACCTGGGAACACTGTGCCCCCATAACGATCCGTGGAGTCTGTTTCCACACCTCCAGCACACACACGAACACTTGCACAGTTATCCTGAGAGTGGGCAGCCTCCTCCAACTGAGAGCAGGGCCTTGGTTCTTATAAAATCGCTTAACTTGTCTACCCTGTTTGGTTGCCTGTTACGGAGTGCTGGGGAAAGGGTGGGTTGGGCTCTAAATCCAAGTATTAGCGAGTGCTTCTCCATGGGATTTGGAGGTTATTAACCAAAAGCCCACAACATGGGAATACCTGTGCTCCTTGATAAAAGCATGGACTCTGTATCCCCACCACCAGAACACACATGAAGAAGTTTTCTGCTATCCTGAGTGTGGGCTGGCAATTTCAGGTGACAGAGCGGCTGGGTTCTAATAGAATCCCTTAGCTTGTAATCCCTGAGTGTTTCCCTAGGACTGACTCTGAGAGAAACCTGGGGGTTGGGCTTTGAGGCCAAATAGTAGCGAGTGTCCCCGATGGACTGAGGAAGTATTTAGATGAATTCTCCATAAAGGGAAACACCTGAGCACCCATTCATCTGCGTGGAGTGGGGCTTCAAATCTCCCCACCACACAAGGTTGGGTTCCAGTATCCTGAGGGTGGGGTAGAACCTCCAACTGACATCAGCGTCTTGGTTTGAATAGAATCCCTTTGCTTGTCTTCCCTGATGGTTTGCCTAGGCCAGTGTGTGGTTGAAAGTGGGATTTGGGATCTAAAACTAAGTATTAGCGTGTGCCTCTCCATGGGTAGTGGAGATGTTTAAACTACAACCCACAACTTGGGAATTACTGTGACCCCTGAAAAATGCGTGTGCTATGCTTCCCCACGTCCAGCACACACAGGAAGAATTGTTCTGGGGTTCTGAGTGTGGGGAGGTTCCTCCAACAGACAGCAGCACCTGGGTTGTAATAGAATCCCTTAGCTTGACTTCCCTAAGTGTGTTCCTAGGCCTAGCAGTAAGCGATGGTGGGGGATGGGCTCTAAAGCCAAGTATTAGCGAGTGCATCTCTGTGGGTAGTGGAGGGTTTTAAACTACTTCCCCAACCTTGGAATACCTGTGCCCCATAAAGATGCGTGGAATCTGTTTCCCCACCTCCAGCACACACACGGAGACGTGCTCAGGTATCCTGATTGTGGGGAGGCTCCTCCAAATGACAGCAGGGCCTGGGTTCTAAAAGAATCCCTTAGCTTGTCTTCCCTGATGGCATGCCTAGGCTGGAGAGTGGGGGAAAGTGGGGGTTGGGCTCTAAACCAAGTATAAGCGAGAGCCTATCCATGGGATGTGGGTTTTAAACTTACAACCCACAACCATGTAATAAATGTGCCCCCTGAAAGATGCTTTGACTGTTTCCCTACATCCAGCACACACACGAAGATGTGTTCTTGTATTCTGAGTGTGGGGAAGTTCCTCAAACTGACAGCAGCACCTGGATTCTAGTAGTATCCCTTAGCTTCTGTTCCCTGAGTGTTCTTTTAGGCCAGGCCATGAGGGAAAGCTGGGGGTTGGGTTTGGAGGCCACGTAGCAGTGAGTGCCCCCTGATCCATTGAGGAAGTACTTAGAGGACTTGTCCCTAAAGGGAACACCTTTTCCTGCATTCATCTGGGTGCAGTGGGGCTGCACAACTCTCCCACACCTAAGAATGTGTTCTGGAATTCTGAGTGCAGGGAAGTTCCTCCAACTGACAGCAGCGCCTGGGTTCTAATTGAATCCCTTTGCTTGTCTTCCCTGATGGAAAGCCTAGGCGGGAGTGCGGGGGAAAGTGTGGTTTGGGCTCCAAAACTAAGTATTGGCGATGACCTCTCTATGGTTTGTGGAGGTGTTTAAACTACATCCCTAACCTGGGAACACCTGTGCCCCCATAAAGATCCGTGGAGTCTGTTTCCACACCTCCAGCACACACACGAACACTTGCACAGTTATCCTGAGAGTGGGCAGCCTCCTCCAACTGAGAGCAGGGCCTTGGTTCTTATAAAATCGCTTAACTTGTCTACCCTGTTTGGTTGCCTGATACGGAGTGCTGGGGAAAGGGTGGGTTGGGCTCTAAATCCAAGTATTAGCGAGTGCTTCTCCATGGGATTTGGAGGTTATTAACCAAAAGCCCACAACATGGGAATACCTGTGCTCCTTGAAAAAAGCGTGGACTCTGTATCCCCACCACCAGAACACACATGAAGAAGTTTTCTGCTATCCTGAGTGTGGGCTGGCAATTTCAGGTGACAGAAGCGGCTGGGTTCTAATAGAATCCCTTAGCTTGTAATCCCTGAGTGTTTCCCTAGGACTGACTCTGAGAGAAACCTGGGGGTTGGGCTTTGAGGCCAAATAGTAGCGAGTGTCCCCGATGGACTGAGGAAGTATTTAGATGAATTCTCCATAAAGGGAAACACCTGAGCACCCATTCATCTGCGTGGAGTGGGGCTTCAAATCTCCCCACCACACAAGGTTGGGTTCCAGTATCCTGAGGGTGGGGTAGTTCCTCCAACTGACATCAGCGTCTTGGTTTGAATAGAATCCCTTTGCTTGTCTTCCCTGATGGTTTGCCTAGGCCAGTGTGTGGTTGAAAGTGGGATTTGGGATCTAAAACTAAGTATTAGCGTGTGCCTCTCCATGGGTAGTGGAGATGTTTAAACTACAACCCACAACTTGGGAATTACTGTGACCCCTGAAAAATGCGTGTGCTATGCTTCCCCACGTCCAGCACACACAGGAAGAAGTGTTCTGGGATTGTGAGTGTGGGGAGGTTCCTCCAACAGACAGCAGCACCTGGGTTGTAATAGAATCCCTTCGCTTGACTTCCCTAAGTGTGTTCCTAGGCCTAGCAGTAAGCGATGGTGGGGGATGGGCTCTAAAGCCAAGTATTAGCGAGTGCATCTCTGTGGGGAGTGGAGGGTTTTAAACTACTTCCCCAACCTTGGAACACCTGTGCCCCATAAAGATGCGTGGAATCTGTTTCCCCACCTCCAGCACACACACGGAGACGTGCTCAGGTATCCTGATTGTGGGGAGGCTCCTCCAAATGACAGCAGCGCCTGGGTTCTAAAAGAATCCCTTAGCTTGTCTTCCCTGATGGCGTGCCTAGGCTGGAGAGTGGGGGAAAGTGGGGGTTGGGCTCTAAACCAAGTATAAGCGAGAGCCTATCCATGGGATGTGGGTTTTTAACCTACAACCCACAACCATGGAATAAATGTGCCCCATGAAAGATGCTTTGACTGTTTCCCTACATCCAGCACACACACGAAGATGTGTTCTTGTATTCTGAGTGTGGGGAAGTTCCTCAAACTGACAGCAGCACCTGGATTCTATTAGTATCCCTTAGCTTCTGTTCCCTGAGTGTTCTTTTAGGCCAGGCCATGAGGGAAAGCTGGGGGTTGGGTTTGGAGGCCACGTAGCAGTGAGTGCCCCCTGATCCATTGAGGAAGTACTTAGAGGACTTGTCCCTAAAGGGAACACCTTTTCCTGCATTCATCTGGGTGCAGTGGGGCTGCACAACTCTCCCACACCTAAGAATGTGTTCTGGAATTCTGAGTGCAGGGAAGTTCCTCCAACTGACAGCAGCGCCTGGGTTCTAATTGAATCCCTTTGCTTGTCTTCCCTGATGGAAAGCCTAGGCGGGAGTGCGGGGGAAAGTGTGGTTTGGGCTCCAAAACCAAGTATTGGCGATGACCTCTCTATGGTTTGTGGAGGTGTTTAAACTACATCCCTAACCTGGGAACACCTGTGCCCCCATAAAGATCCGTGGAGTCTGTTTCCACACCTCCAGCACACACACGAACACTTGCACAGTTATCCTGAGAGTGGGCAGCCTCCTCCAACTGAGAGCAGGGCCTTGGTTCTTATAAAATCGCTTAACTTGTCTACCCTGTTTGGTTGCCTGATACGGAGTGCTGGGGAAAGGGTGGGTTGGGCTCTAAATCCAAGTATTAGCGAGTGCTTCTCCATGGGATTTGGAGGTTATTAACCAAAAGCCCACAACATGGGAATACCTGTGCTCCTTGAAAAAAGCGTGGACTCTGTATCCCCACCACCAGAACACACATGAAGAAGTTTTCTGCTATCCTGAGTGTGGGCTGGCAATTTCAGGTGACAGAAGCGGCTGGGTTCTAATAGAATCCCTTAGCTTGTAATCCCTGAGTGTTTCCCTAGGACTGACTCTGAGAGAAACCTGGGGGTTGGGCTTTGAGGCCAAATAGTAGCGAGTGTCCCCGATGGACTGAGGAAGTATTTAGATGAATTCTCCATAAAGGGAAACACCTGAGCACCCATTCATCTGCGTGGAGTGGGGCTTCAAATCTCCCCACCACACAAGGTTGGGTTCCAGTATCCTGAGGGTGGGGTAGTTCCTCCAACTGACATCAGCGTCTTGGTTTGAATAGAATCCATTTGCTTGTCTTCCCTGATGGTTTGCCTAGGCCAGTGTGTGGTTGAAAGTGGGATTTGGGATCTAAAACTAAGTATTAGCGTGTGCCTCTCCATGGGTAGTGGAGATGTTTAAACTACAACCCACAACTTGGGAATTACTGTGACCCCTGAAAAATGCGTGTGCTATGCTTCCCCACGTCCAGCACACACAGGAAGAATTGTTCTGGGGTTCTGAGTGTGGGGAGGTTCCTCCAACAGACAGCAGCACCTGGGTTGTAATAGAATCCCTTAGCTTGACTTCCCTAAGTGTGTTCCTAGGCCTAGCAGTAAGCGATGGTGGGGGATGGGCTCTAAAGCCAAGTATTAGCGAGTGCATCTCTGTGGGTAGTGGAGGGTTTTAAACTACTTCCCCAACCTTGGAACACCTGTGCCCCATAAAGATGCGTGGAATCTGTTTCCCCACCTCCAGCACACACACGGAGACGTGCTCAGGTATCCTGATTGTGGGGAGGCTCCTCCAAATGACAGCAGCGCCTGGGTTCTAAAAGAATCCCTTAGCTTGTCTTCCCTGATGGCATGCCTAGGCTGGAGAGTGGGGGAAAGTGGGGGTTGGGCTCTAAACCAAGTATAAGCGAGAGCCTATCCATGGGATGTGGGTTTTTAACCTACAACCCACAACCATGGAATAAATGTGCCCCCTGAAAGATGCTTTGACTGTTTCCCTACATCCAGCACACACACGAAGATGTGTTCTTGTATTCTGAGTGTGGGGAAGTTCCTCAAACTGGCAGCAGCACCTGGATTCTAGTAGTATCCCTTAGATTCTGTTCCCTGAGTGTTCTTTTAGGCCAGGCCATGAGGGAAAGCTGGGGGTTGGGTTTGGAGGCCACGTAGCAGTGAGTGCCCCCTGATCCATTGAGGAAGTACTTAGAGGACTTGTCCCTAAAGGGAACACCTTTTCCTGCATTCATCTGGGTGCAGTGGGGCTGCACAACTCTCCCACACCTAAGAATGTGTTCTGGAATTCTGAGTGCAGGGAAGTTCCTCCAACTGACAGCAGCGCCTGGGTTCTAATTGAATCCCTTTGCTTGTCTTCCCTGATGGAAAGCCTAGGCGGGAGTGCGGGGGAAAGTGTGGTTTGGGCTCCAAAACCAAGTATTGGCGATGACCTCTCTATGGTTTGTGGAGGTGTTTAAACTACATCCCTAACCTGGGAACACCTGTGCCCCCATAAAGATCCGTGGAGTCTGTTTCCACACCTCCAGCACACACACGAACACTTGCACAGTTATCCTGAGAGTGGGCAGCCTCCTCCAACTGAGAGCAGGGCCTTGGTTCTTATAAAATCGCTTAACTTGTCTACCCTGTTTGGTTGCCTGATACGGAGTGCTGGGGAAAGGGTGGGTTGGGCTCTAAATCCAAGTATTAGCGAGTGCTTCTCCATGGGATTTGGAGGTTATTAACCAAAAGCCCACAACATGGGAATACCTGTGCTCCTTGAAAAAAGCGTGGACTCTGTATCCCCACCACCAGAACACACATGAAGAAGTTTTCTGCTATCCTGAGTGTGGGCTGGCAATTTCAGGTGACAGAAGCGGCTGGGTTCTAATAGAATCCCTTAGCTTGTAATCCCTGAGTGTTTCCCTAGGACTGACTCTGAGAGAAACCTGGGGGTTGGGCTTTGAGGCCAAATAGTAGCGAGTGTCCCCGATGGACTGAGGAAGTATTTAGATGAATTCTCCATAAAGGGAAACACCTGAGCACCCATTCATCTGCGTGGAGTGGGGCTTCAAATCTCCCCACCACACAAGGTTGGGTTCCAGTGTCCTGAGGGTGGGGTAGTTCCTCCAACTAACATCATCGTCTTGGTTTGAATAGAATCCCTTTGCTTGTCTTCCCTGATGGTTTGCCTAGGCCAGTGTGTGCTTGAAAGTGGGATTTGGGATCTAAAACTAAGTATTAGCGTGTGCCTCTCCATGGGTAGTGGAGATGTTTAAACTACAACCCACAACTTGGGAATTACTGTGACCCCTGAAAAATGCGTGTGCTATGCTTCCCACGTCCAGCACACACAGGAAGAAGTGTTCTGGGGTTCTGAGTGTGGGGAGGTTCCTCCAACAGACAGCAGCACCTGGGTTGTAATAGAATCCCTTAGCTTGACTTCCCTAAGTGTGTTCCTAGGCCTAGCAGTAAGCGATGGTGGGGGATGGGCTCTAAAGCCAAGTATTAGCGAGTGCATCTCTGTGGGTAGTGGAGGGTTTTAAACTACTTCCCCAACCTTGGAACACCTGTGCCCCATAAAGATGCGTGGAATCTGTTTCCCCACCTCCAGCACACACACGGAGACGTGCTCAGGTATGCTGATTGTGGGGAGGCTCCTCCAAATGACAGCAGCGCCTGGGTTCTAAAAGAATCCCTTAGCTTGTCTTCCCTGATGGCATGCCTAGGCTGGAGAGTGGGGGAAAGTGGGGGTTGGGCTCTAAACCAAGTATAAGCGAGAGCCTATCCATGGGATGTGGGTTTTTAACCTACAACCCACAACCATGGAATAAATGTGCCCCCTGAAAGATGCTTTGACTGTTTCCCTACATCCAGCACACACACGAATATGTGTTCTTGTATTCTGAGTGTGGGGAAGTTCCTCAAACTGACAGCAGCACCTGGATTCTAGTAGTATCCCTTAGCTTCTGTTCCCTGAGTGTTCTTTTAGGCCAGGCCATGAGGGAAAGCTGGGGGTTGGTTTTGGAGGCCACGTAGCAGTGAGTGCCCCCTGATCCATTGAGGAAGTACTTAGAGGACTTGTCCCTAAAGGGAACACCTTTTCCTGCATTCATCTGGGTGCAGTGGGGCTGCACAACTCTCCCACACCTAAGAATGTGTTCTGGAATTCTGAGTGCAGGGAAGTTCCTCCAACTGACAGCAGCGCCTGGGTTCTAATTGAATCCCTTTGCTTGTCTTCCCTGATGGAAAGCCTAGGCGGGAGTGCGGGGGAAAGTGTGGTTTGGGCTCCAAAACCAAGTATTGGCGATGACCTCTCTATGGTTTGTGGAGGTGTTTAAACTACATCCCTAACCTGGGAACACCTGTGCCCCCATAAAGATCCGTGGAGTCTGTTTCCACACCTCCAGCACACACACGAACACTTGCACAGTTATCCTGAGAGTGGGCAGCCTCCTCCAACTGAGAGCAGGGCCTTGGTTCTTATAAAATCGCTTAACTTGTCTACCCTGTTTGGTTGCCTGATACGGAGTGCTGGGGAAAGGGTGGGTTGGGCTCTAAATCCAAGTATTAGCGAGTGCTTCTCCATGGGATTTGGAGGTTATTAACCAAAAGCCCACAACATGGGAATACCTGTGCTCCTTGAAAAAAGCGTGGACTCTGTATCCCCACCACCAGAACACACATGAAGAAGTTTTCTGCTATCCTGAGTGTGGGCTGGCAATTTCAGGTGACAGAAGCGGCTGGGTTCTAATAGAATCCCTTAGCTTGTAATCCCTGAGTGTTTCCCTAGGACTGACTCTGAGAGAAACCTGGGGGTTGGGCTTTGAGGCCAAATAGTAGCGAGTGCCCCGATGGACGGAGGAAGTATTTAGATGAATTCTCCATAAAGGGAAACACCTGAGCACCCATTCATCTGCGTGGAGTGGGGCTTCAAATCTCCCCACCACACAAGGTTGGGTTCCAGTGTCCTGAGGGTGGGGTAGTACCTCCAACTGACATCAGCGTCTTGGTTTTAATAGAATCCCTTTGCTTGTCTTCCCTGATGGTTTGCCTAGGCCAGTGTGTGCTTGAAAGTGGGATTTGGGATCTAAAACTAAGTATTAGCGTGTGCCTCTCCATGGGTAGTGGAGATGTTTAAACTACAACCCACAACTTGGGAATTACTGTGACCCCTGAAAAATGCGTGTGCTCTGCTTCCCCACGTCCAGCACACACAGGAAGAAGTGTTCTGGGGTTCTGAGTGTGGGGAGGTTCCTCCAACAGACAGCAGCACCTGGGTTGTAATAGAATCCCTTAGCTTGACTTCCCTAAGTGTGTTCCTAGGCCTAGCAGTAAGCGATGGTGGGGGATGGGCTCTAAAGCCAAGTATTAGCGAGTGCATCTCTGTGGGGAGTGGAGGGTTTTAAACTACTTCCCCAACCTTGGAACACCTGTGCCCCATAAAGATGCGTGGAATCTGTTTCCCCACCTCCAGCACACACACGGAGACGTGCTCAGGTATCCTGATTGTGGGGAGGCTCCTCCAAATGACAGCAGCGCCTGGGTTCTAAAAGAATCCCTTAGCTTGTCTTCCCTGATGGCATGCCTAGGCTGGAGAGTGGGGGAAAGTGGGGGTTGGGCTCTAAACCAAGTATAAGCGAGAGCCTATCCATGGGATGTGGGTTTTTAACCTACAACCCACAACCATGGAATAAATGTGCCCCCTGAAAGATGCTTTGACTGTTTCCCTACATCCAGCACACACACGAAGATGTGTTCTTCTATTCTGAGTGTGGGGAAGTTCCTCAAACTGACAGCAGCACCTGGATTCTAGTAGTATCCCTTAGCTTCTGTTCCCTGAGTGTTCTTTTAGGCCAGGCCATGAGGGAAAGCTGGGGGTTGGGTTTGGAGGCCACGTAGCAGTGAGTGCCCCCTGATCCATTGAGGAAGTACTTAGAGGACTTGTCCCTAAAGGGAACACCTTTTCCTGCATTCATCTGGGTGCAGTGGGGCTGCACAACTCTCCCACACCTAAGAATGTGTTCTGGAATTCTGAGTGCAGGGAAGTTCCTCCAACTGACAGCAGCGCCTGGGTTCTAATTGAATCCCTTTGCTTGTCTTCCCTGATGGAAAGCCTAGGCGGGAGTGCGGGGGAAAGTGTGGTTTGGGCTCCAAAACCAAGTATTGGCGATGACCTCTCTATGGTTTGTGGAGGTGTTTAAACTACATCCCTAACCTGGGAACACCTGTGCCCCCATAAAGATCCGTGGAGTCTGTTTCCACACCTCCAGCACACACACGAACACTTGCACAGTTATCCTGAGAGTGGGCAGCCTCCTCCAACTGAGAGCAGGGCCTTGGTTCTTATAAAATCGCTTAACTTGTCTACCCTGTTTGGTTGCCTGATACGGAGTGCTGGGGAAAGGGTGGGTTGGGCTCTAAATCCAAGTATTAGCGAGTGCTTCTCCATGGGATTTGGAGGTTATTAACCAAAAGCCCACAACATGGGAATACCTGTGCTCCTTGAAAAAAGCGTGGACTCTGTATCCCCACCACCAGAACACACATGAAGAAGTTTTCTGCTATCCTGAGTGTGGGCTGGCAATTTCAGGTGACAGAAGCGGCTGGGTTCTAATAGAATCCCTTAGCTTGTAATCCCTGAGTGTTTCCCTAGGACTGACTCTGAGAGAAACCTGGGGGTTGGGCTTTGAGGCCAAATAGTAGCGAGTGTCCCCGATGGACTGAGGAAGTATTTAGATGAATTCTCCATAAAGGGAAACACCTGAGCACCCATTCATCTGCGTGGAGTGGGGCTTCAAATCTCCCCACCACACAAGGTTGGGTTCCAGTATCCTGAGGGTGGGGTAGTTCCTCCAACTGACATCAGCGTCTTGGTTTGAATAGAATCCCTTTGCTTGTCTTCCCTGATGGTTTGCCTAGGCCAGTGTGTGGTTGAAAGTGGGATTTGGGATCTAAAACTAAGTATTAGCGTGTGCCTCTCCATGGGTAGTGGAGATGTTTAAACTACAACCCACAACTTGGGAATTACTGTGACCCCTGAAAAATGCGTGTGCTATGCTTCCCCACGTCCAGCACACACAGGAAGAAGTGTTCTGGGGTTGTGAGTGTGGGGAGGTTCCTCCAACAGACAGCAGCACCTGGGTTGTAATAGAATCCCTTCGCTTGACTTCCCTAAGTGTGTTCCTAGGCCTAGCAGTAAGCGATGGTGGGGGATGGGCTCTAAAGCCAAGTATTAGCGAGTGCATCTCTGTGGGGAGTGGAGGGTTTTAAACTACTTCCCCAACCTTGGAACACCTGTGCCCCATAAAGATGCGTGGAATCTGTTTCCCCACCTCCAGCACACACACGGAGACGTGCTCAGGTATCCTGATTGTGGGGAGGCTCCTCCAAATGACAGCAGCGCCTGGGTTCTAAAAGAATCCCTTAGCTTGTCTTCCCTGATGGCATGCCTAGGCTGGAGAGTGGGGGAAAGTGGGGGTTGGGCTCTAAACCAAGTATAAGCGAGAGCCTATCCATGGGATGTGGGTTTTTAACCTACAACCCACAACCATGGAATAAATGTGCCCCCTGAAAGATGCTTTGACTGTTTCCCTACATCCAGCACACACACGAAGATGTGTTCTTCTATTCTGAGTGTGG